>NW_027495422.1:0-157302 GCF_021521415.1 Bidens hawaiensis | reverse complement strand
ATTAAATGCAACTTCTCTTTTACATTTCTTATGAAAATTTGTTTACAAAATCATTCATTATTAATTATTATATGTGTGTGACTAAATGTAGGAAATAATCACGTTCGCATAATAATCAATAAATCAGTCAAAAATCATCGTGACATTTTAAGTTGGAAAATTATAATCCTAGTTTAGAAGTTAATAAATAACTACTATGGTGTGAATACGCATCAACACCAATCACAAGTTTTTAAAATTTTCATATCAGAATATCCAAGGCATGTGATGCCCATCAAGATCTACAAGAGAAAATTACTAGAGGTCCAAGCACTCCATAATGGTTCTAACACCTGAATCGAAATAATTGTAGCACCCACAACCGAGTTACACAACCTCAAGAATCGGTAGAGGTAGAGTGACATTGTCATTCTCAGCCACTTATTATTTGAGTTAGCCATAGGATAGGCAACAATAACAAATGCAAATTGACCTGTGTAGAAAGATGACATGTAGCCTAAAGCTAGTAAGGGAATAGGTTATAGAAGTATGTGCATAGTTTCCAGCATAACAGAGGTAGGTGGAAGCGGTCCCCCCGACTCACTATTAATGTTGTATATTCCGCGTATAGTGTGTGAATAAGACGTTTGTGACATAATCCATACAAAGTAATCCTAATAACATTAATATTTAAACAGCATATAGAAATTTAACAATTAAATTTCACATTATACATAAACAGATTAAATGCAACTTCTCTTTTACATTTCTTATGAAAATTTGTTTACAAAATCTTTCAGCTTCGTGAAGTGGGAAAACGTTTGTTCTAAATAGTGGGTTATAGTCTAGAAATTTCTTCAAAAATTTCTAATTCGCTATAACCATTGGCTCAGATACCAACTTCTGCCACACCCGAAAATCGTTAACTTGGCAACGGAAGACTTAATTTAGTTAATTTGGGCGGTGACAGACGCTGTTCAGCCAATCATATTCAAAAATAATGAACCATAAGTTGGACTTTATTAAATATCAGAGTTTTACACGTGTGACACGTGTCATACATGCACGGTTCTATTTTAAATTACAAGTTCAACTATCATTCATTCAAACGTACAACACCATTTTCCCAAATCCTTCACGAAGCATCCATTTTCTTCATTCACCTAAAAAGTATGTTAAAATAATTTTGTCAACACGAATGTTGGTGAGTTTCTCAATTAATAAAAGAAAACCGGGATGTAACAGTTCTCGACTTTACTCCCATTTATTCACCATTCTTATCAATGATAAAAAAAATAATTTTCATTATTCACCATTATTTTCAATGGTAATATTCATTATTCACCATTTTTTCAATGGGAATTTAATATCCACTTTTCCAAACGTAGTTATATGTCTTAAACAAAAACGTATTAGTTGTAAACGAGCAAAGAGTACAACACATGTATGACTATCATTTATGATAAAACTGACACATACCAAAATCAAAATATTCCCACCTTTTCAACCAGAGCGACTGGAAGAGTGGGGGGCGTCGCCCCGATAGATCTACCAATATTTTTAGGCCCTTTCTCTCTAGTTGAATGGTTTTTCCTTTCATAATGAATCATCCCATTTAACACAATTTGTAAAATATATAACCCTTTTCTTTACATACTTTTCCCCCAAAATCATTTATAAATCATTAAAATATTTAAAGTGGGGATTTACGAGAAAACTCACCTTTGCCTCAGCTCAAATAACATTCAGGTGTGATAATATGCCAATCAACGTCAAGATCTTATTAATAGTCATCCAAGTGATAACCGGGTTCCTATGTTTAATACCAACTATTTTAACACATAAACATACATACAAATGGAATTCTATCATAACTTAATTTATTTATCCTCACGTGTCTTATTTATTATAATTTTAATAACTAAATTACAAACTTTTATTGTTTAGGAAAAATCATAACTAAATTGAATGTATTAAAATATCTTATGAATATATTGGAACACCGTAGTTTCAAATAATCGTTGTAAAACTAATATATGATTTCGAAACTATACTTGGATGTTATTTAATAAAATTATATATATTTATTTTAAAATATAATATTCTTTTATTAATAGACGTGTGTTTGAATTCTGACAAATATATTATATACCACTTTCTTAACAAAACATAATATAATCGTTATTATTATTTATTCTGAAACGTGTTATATTAATATTCTTAATATAAAAACTTTGTTTTCATATTTTATATAAAAGTTTACATTTTCTAAAAGTATATATTTATTTTTTTATATTAATTGTTGTCACCATCCGGATAAACTATTTCAGTCCAAATATTGTGTGTATATTCTTATATCATAAATTTACACGAAATCGTCCAAGTCTCGATTGTACCGTTTTTAACACTCAATATTAACTAACGGTTTTCTAATAATCATTAACAAGATTTTCATTTTCCAAGTTATTTCCGGCAACAATTTTTATATCAATCTCTCGTTAGCTACTTTAACAACACTTAGATATATGCACGATATACCTACTCGTGTACGGTTCGTGTCTAGAAATCTACTAAAAACCCACATGCAATGCGATCCGGATATGTCAACGTGTTCATTTTTTTGCGTCACGAACGTTTCTCCTGTCTCGGATCGTCCGTACGACACCTCAAAACCTACATGCAACTCGTTTTAAGAAACTATTTTCGTTCTATATTCTGACCAGTAACTTACGAAGCTTATAACTCACCATCTAAAGATCTGATCATCGATCCTTTAGTGGAATCAAAGATCTATATGTTAGGAAGGTTCAACGGAAATTTCAGCTCGATCCAATGGTCAGATCTGCTGGAATCTGCATTTCTTTAGAGCTGTGTTTCCAAAATCCGCCCAGAGAGCTGAACACTAAAACGGGTTAATAAACCCAGCTTAATCAACTCCAATCCTCATCTCCACCATTCAAAATAATAATCAATGGGTTATGAACCCTCTGTAAAAATATCAAGATGATCGAACCGTTAGATCTTTAGTTATAGACCGATCTTTGCGGACATGCAAAACTATTACAATCTGTCCAGATTTTAAACGGGTTTTTAACGAACTTAAGCTCAGACTTAGGACAAACGGAGCTTAACATCACGTTCGGGACATCTAAAAATGGTTCCAGGTAGAAGACGGGCTTCGGCCGCCGCCGGACCACCGCTTCGGATCACCATCGGCCGTCGCCGGACCGCCACGCACCACCGCTGGACCACCACCGGAATTCTCAGCCTTCTCTCTACTCTCTCTCTATATTTTAGAAATTATGTTGTTAAATGAATGAAAAATGGGGTGACCCACCTTATATAGGTGCGGTTTGAAACGAGTTTTACGATCGCGTTTCGGTTACTCGCTTTAACGAACCCGCTACTACAAATGACGTTATATTTTCCAAATATATTTCGTCAAAATATTTATTTTGTTCCTGACTTTAAGTTCCATATTAGCTTATTATTTCCGTTAATAAGTTATTGACCAATGTTACCCAATGTCGGTTCCGTGTTATTTCGAACTTAATAAAACTAGTGTTATTTTTCCCAAAAACAACTCATCCAAACTTATGGTGTCTATTTGATTTATTTTATCTAAATGCTAAAATCTCAAATACGGAGACAATATCAACTTTTATAAGCTCATCGGTACGTATGCTTTAACGACCGTGTTCGAAAATATTAATTTGCATTTTCCCGCTTCGTTATAACTTAGAATTGGGCCACGTTTTCGCTTGCATTCTCATTTTTCGAACCTCTAAAATATTTAAATGGATTCACCTCTTGACATTTTCTCGAATTTCGGGTTGAATTTTCTTACGTTTAAACAAAAACTTCGTTTCTTCATAATTTTCCCCCAAAATTCCTCTATTTGATCTGATTTTGCACGTGTTTTCCATTGAATATATTTCCTTTATTCTAAGAATAAGATAATATTATTTACTTACGAGTCTTAAATCTCGCATAATCCAGTTTAAACACGTTTTAATCTCGATTATGGAATTTAATAAATCGTTTTATTTTGCGGGTTTTCACAATTACACTTAATAATCATAAGCAATCATGAATCCTTCTCCTGTGGTATATCATCTCTTCAAAATAATCCTCATCTTCTTCTTGTTCATAATCTTTGAACAGTTCATAATGGAATTGTTCAGATCTCATAGGATATTATGTGCTGTGGTTGGTTTATGTTGATGTTATAATCTGGTTATAATCATCATAAGGAACCGTTGGTTTGATTTAATTGAGTTTTTTTTTTCAAAATTTTTACCGATTTTAAGATTTTAGGGTTTATCGGACCATTTTGGTCTCTATCGACCTTGAAAAATAGTTTGAAGATGGGTGTAAGTTACCCAGAAACTCAAGACGGGATACCTTGAAGCCAGAAAAAAAAAGAAAATATTATATTTTGACAAGTTAATAGATTCTAATTGAATCTACATTCTATTCGAATAGAATACTTTAAACCATTTTAGTCAAATGGTATAAACCATTAGATCAAATAGGGATTCGATTAGAATATATTAGGGGTCTTAGAGTTTCTCCAAGGAAGATTCAATCGAATTCACGATTAAAAGGAATTCTAATCAAATTTTGATTCTATTTGAATAGAATTCAGAATCTATTCTAATCGAATTGCCATTCGATTAGATTAGTTTCTGATTCGATTAGATTAGAATTCATCATTCAATTAGATTTCATGACACTTGAGCTTAAAGCTTTAATAATCTGATTCTAATCGAATCTATTCATAAACTATCCAATCGAATTGGCATTTGATTAGCTTGGTTTATGATTCGATTAGATTAGGCTTAAATTAAAATTAGATTGGTTGATACTTAAAAGAAAATCTAATGTTTTAGACCTTAATAGTCTAATTCTAAACAATTCTAATCGAATAGACATTAGATTAGAATAGTTTAACATTCCATTAGATTACTTTCAGAATCGATTAGAATAGTTGACACTTAACAATTTTTGGACTTAACAGTTTTGAATTATTCTAATCTAATTCAAACTCAATTAGAATAGTTAAGACTTGTTGTCACACCCCGACCAAAGACAGCGGAACATGCCGAGGTGTAACGATTGCCCATAAGCACATGACACTATTTAAAGCAAGAATATTTAATAAACTCATTTCTATCACAACATAAAAAATGTCACATAACAATATTAATAACAAGTCATAACAAAATGTAACAAAATATAGCAAATCAAATATTGTTCATTTTTGCTAATATCTTAAAGGTATTTGTGACGTTTTCTTCAAGCATCCTAAATCAACCAAGATGTAAACCTGTAACTTTTCATAAAATAAAGTTTGTCGACACAAAGGTTGGTGAGCAATTCATAAGTTTGAGCATACAGATATAGTAAGAAAGATTCACCAAACTAGTATACGAAACAATAAATAAAAGCAATAATTTGGATAAAATCGCTAATAGACTTACGTTAGCGACACCTAACTATAAGGGGATGCCAAATTGTCTAGGATTTAATAGTTATCGTTAGTTGCATTACGTTAACGACACCTTCCAACAAGGGGATGCCAAGTAGTTTAGGATTTATAGACTTCCACCAACCAAAAGCGATAAACACGTAAGCATATAATCATAGAACACCAAATCGAGCAATTATTTAAGTAAAGTATACAATAACGTTTGTGGTTTAAGACCCAAGTATAAAACATTTAGTTTAGATAAGATGAAATGTCACCCCCAAAATAAAAGATAGAAAACAGGGTATGAAAGTACTCACGTTCAAGTAATAAACTTGAAAGTTGATAACAAGGAGATTTTCCGGAACGATGGGTTTAACGAACAAATCCTAAAAGGAAAGAAGTCTTGGATTTAGAAAGGTTGTCTTGAAAGTCTCTAAATAAAATAAATGTTGAGAAATGTAAACAATTAAAGTTTCAAGGTTTAAAATGTAACTATTTGCAATTTATAATAATAACCCTTTAAGAATGTAAGTTTACTCGGAACCGGGTTAAAGTATTTAACCTTATTATTTACTTAACCTATGTTAAGTAATAAGGTGGGTAAAATGAAAGAATGCAAGTTACTTTGGGACAAAGATACTAAAACGGGTCTTTAACGAGTGTTCGGGTTGTTGGTTCGGGTCTTGACAAATGGTCAAACCCAAAGTCAACTTTCCAAATATTAAATGTTATGAGATAACTCATAATAATTTAGAAAAACTTAACCAAGTATGTAGATCTATTGTTTTGGAACTAACAACGTACGTTAAGCGAGTGTTCGGTTGTGTCTGTCCAAACTTTGTTATGAGATCAAGTTGGATCTAACATTTCCAAGTACTTAAGAAAGTCAATAAAATCAGTTTGTAAACTATATTTAAAGAAATATACAACTCTTGATAGTTAAAAACACACTTGTGTGTCATAAACGAGTAAAAATCGGATCGGTTCGGTTTCCATTTCACAAAAAGTTCATAGATGGATTCCACATACCAATATATCATAGATCTTGTATAATAATGTACAAATGGAAATATTTAAATTCTACAACTAAAAATTCAACAACAAGTCTTTTTGTCAAAAGTTCGGTTTGGTTCGGTTTCCATCTCACAATGAGTTCATAGATGGTCTCCACATACCCAAGACTTGTAAATATGACTAACAAACTAAAATGAGCAGAGGTTAAACATGAATAATATGTATAACAAGTTATATAAGTATATATATATATATACATATCAAGAACCGAAGTCCTCCATGAAGCCTTGCCTTACAAGGTCCGAAACCTCACCGACCGGAGCAGGAGAAGTAACTACCAAAGGTAACAAGGGGTATTATATATATATATATGTTGTGCCACCATAAACAAGTATTAATAAGGATAGATAAACAAATTAGAGTGAAAGATTTAACTCATTTTGACTTTTGGAAGTCAAACACTCAAGAACAACTAATAAACAACCTTTGAATCTATGATGTTTTGAAAGAGAAATGAGAGATGTAGCAGGGAATTATGGATGAGAATAGTGGTGTATATATAGGGGAAGGAGTTGGGTCAAAGATGGGTGTTTATATCAAGTATTTGCATGAAAAATGGATCAAAACAAAGCATAAAATAACAAAAATACACAGCTGTGCGGACCTCCCTTAGCGCGGCGCTAAGGTGTCTGCCACTTGATCTTAGCGCGATGCTAAGGTCACAAAGGGAAATATCCCAACTTTCAAAATTGGCAGTTTTGGCCCCCGAAGTTGTTTTTAAGCGTTTTAAGGCCATTTTAGGGACCGAAATGGGTGTTTTTGAGATCCGACAAGTATAAAACAATAATGTAATATAAATCAATCATTTTGATTATATCTAAGGTTTCAGTTTACGAAACGGGTCGGTTTACATGATAACACAAATACAAAAGTGACCCGAAATTGACGAATATCACAGTATCTACTATATTAGAAAATTTCGTCCCGAAATTAAGATGAAGACAATGATGCAAACAAATGTGAATACTTCTCTTTCACTGCTTCCGCGCCACGCCGTGATTCCCATCGAACTTTGACTAACCGAGTACGACTACGCTTGGTTTTCTTCTCGTTGCGATTCATGATCTCAAAGGGTCGTTCAACCATAATCATCGACTCATCGACATGCACTTCGTCGAGAGGTATATGGAGATTACCGTCGGCTAAGAACTTTTTTAGATTCGAAACATGGAATGTCGGATGAACACTAGCAAGTTCTTGCGGTAAATCGAGTCGATAAGCTACCTTCGCAACACGTTCAAGGACTTTGAAAGGACCAACGAAACGAGGAGCTAGCTTACCCTTCTTTCCGAAACAGACTACCCCCTTCCAAGGAGATACTTTTAGAAGGACAAGGTCATCAACATTAAATTCGATCGGTTTTCGCCGTTTGTCGGCATAACTCTTTTGACGACTTCTAGCAGCGAGGAGATTCTTACGGATTTGATCGATCACATCGGTAGCTTCTTGGACCATTTCGGGTCCCGTGATTTGAGCTTCACCGATTTCATTCCAACTAATCGGATATCGACATATCGATGCTAGAATGATAGCTATTGTTATAGGAAAACTCGATGAAAGGGATGTGAGAATCCCAATTCCCACCGAAATCAAGAACACACTCGTAGCATATCCTCGAGTGTTTGAATCGTACGTTCGGATTGACCGTCCGTTTGAGTATGATAAGCGGTACTAAGATCGAGACGAGTTCCCAAGGCTTCTTGAAGAGATCGGCAAAAATGAGAGGTAAAACGAGCATCACAATCAGAAATGATAGTCAGAGGCAAACCGTGTCGTCAAACGATCTCCCGAACATAGATTTGAGCAAGTTGCTCGACAGAATACATCTCACGAATAGGAATGAAATGAGCAGATTTGGTTAACGATCAATGATCACCCAAATGCTATCGTTGCCTTTTTGGGTGTTGGGTAATTTAGTGATAAAGTCCATAACAATGTCTTCCCATTTCCAAACAAGAATCGGTGATTTCTCGAGTAGACCAAAAGGTCTTTGGTGTTCCTCTTTGACTTTTGAGCAAGTAAGACATTTAGATACAAACAACGCTACGTCATTTTTTCATACCCGGCCACCAAAAGGTAGCATGAAGATCAAAATACATCTTATCCGCACCGGGATGAACGTAATATCGCGAATTGTGAGCTTCATTGAGAATACAAGTACGAAGGTCATCGCGATCAGGAACCCACAAATGATTGAGAAAATACAAAAGACCATCGGATTTGGTTCGGAGTTGAAGATCGGCTCCATATGACATTTCGTCGTACATGTTACCTTCTTCAACGGGAAGCACGTTGAGCTTGGAATATACGAATTTGGATATCGGTTTGAACAACAACGCTTAGAAGCATAATGGATTTAACATTAACATTTCGACTTAGGGCGTCGGCTACAACATTCGCTTTACCGGGATGGTAGCGAATCTCGCAATCGTAATCACTAAGTAATTCGGCCCATCTTCGTTGTCTCGTCTTGATATCTTTTTGGTCAAAAATATGTTGAAGGCTTTTTCGTACCATAAAGGGAATGTCTCCATATTTTGAGAGCGAAAACGACGGCACCAAGTTCGAGATCGTGAGTCGTGTAGTTCTTCTCGTTGACCTTAAGTTGCCTTGATGCTTAAGCGATGAATTGTCCTCGTTGCATGAGAACACAACCAAGACCTTGATGAGAGGCATCGCAAAATGCAACGAAATTGTCGTTTCCATCGGGAAGGGTTAGAATAGGAACATTGCAAAGCATGTCCTTGAGAGTACAAAAAGATTCATCTTGCTTCGAATCCCATTCGAATGGTTTCCCTTTATGAGTGAGGGAGGTAAGAAGCAAGGAAATCTTAGAAAAATTTCGAATGAAACGGCGATAATATCCAGCCAAACCAAGGAAGGATCGGATTTCTGTAGTAGTCGTTGGAGTTTTCCAATTCTTAAAGGCCTCAATTTTAGCGGGATCAACATGAATACCCTTGCCGTTTACGATATGTCCTAAAAATTGAACTTCCTCGAGCCAAATGTCGCAATTGGATAATTTGGCATAGAGTTGTTCGTTTCTAAGGATCTCGAGAATGGAATGCAAATGATGTTCATGTTCGGCTTTGGATTTAGAAAAGATAAGGATGTGATCAATAAAGACAATAACTAATTTATCAAGGAATGGTTTGCAAACGCGGTTCATGAGGTCCATAAATACCGCGGGTGCATTTGTTAACCCAAAGGGCATAAACCAAAAATTCAAAATGTCCATATCGAGTACGGAAAGCGGTTTTTGGAATGTCTTCATCGTGAACACACAATTGATGATAACCCGATCGAAGATCGATTTTGGAGAAACAAGGTGCGCCTTGAAGTTGGTCGAATAGGTCATCGATACGTGGCAAGGGATATCGATTTTTTATGGTGAGTTTGTTAAGTTCTCGGTAATCGATGCACATACGAAACGAACCATCCTTCATTTTCACGAATAAGACGGGAGTGCCCCAAGGAGAAGAGCTAGGACGAATGAAACCTTTATCGAAAATTTCTTCGACTTGGTTTGACAATTCTTGCATTTCCGACGGGGCTAGACGATAAGGAGCCTTGACCACGGGCATCGCGCCGGGCACAAGATCGATTCGGAATTCAATCGGACGAACGGAATGAAGACCGGTGACATCGTTAGGAAAGACGTCGGGGAAATCACGAACAATGAAAGTATCTTGGATTTTCCTTTCCTTTTTGTCTTTTGTCACCGAGAGAGCTAAAAATGGGACGTACTTTTGGCGTAAGTACTTTTGCGATTGGGAGCACGACATGAGATTAAGTCTTCTAGAAGTAGCGTTTCCAAAGACTTTAAGAATTTTACCGTTGACTAGCGGAATGCGAATAAATTTATCAAAACAAACAACTTCGGCACGGTGCAAAGATAACCAATCCATGCCTACTATGACATCGAAACTTCCCATTTGCATCGATATGAGATCGATGGAGAATTTATGATTAGCAAGGATAAGAGTACAATCGCGGACAGCGGAGTTGATGGTAATAGAATTGCCATTGGCGACTTCAACAGAAAACGGTCGGGAAAGCTTAGTTCGAGGCATAGCAAGTTTCGACTCAAATTTCAAAGAAATAAAACTTCTATCGGCACCAGTATCAAATAAAATAGAAGCCAAATGATGGTTTACCAAAAACATACTGTTCACGACATCGTTTGCCGCTGGAGCTTGATTTGCAATCATCATAAAAGCTCGCCCTTGATTGCCATGGTTAACTTGAGGTGCTTGTTGTGGAGGTGGAGGTGGTGCTTGGATTGCTTGGATGAGTGGTGCATTTAGTTGGGGAAGTTGGGGTTGGTAGTTTGAACTTGGTAAGCTTGGGTTTGGTAGTAGGGTATGGTTACGGTTTGAGCTTGATTGACAAAGGTTAATCGGGGATAGTTATTGCGAAATGGTTAGGATCTCCACAATTGAAGCAAGCTCGGGGTTGTTGGGGTTGGTTTGGTTGGTAGGGTGCATATCGGTTTTGGGAGTTTTGGGGAAAGGTTCTTGGTTGGTTTGGTTGGTTAGGTTGGGTTCGTTGGGCGGATCGGCAAGTGGTGTTTAGATGGCCAAGTCAGTTACAAATGGTACATTGATGACAAGACAAGTGTGATGGGTGGTGGAGTTGGCAAGTATTGCATAGCGGTAAAGCACCGGTATAGGGTCTTCGGTTTTGGGGTGGAGATTGTTGAGGTTGGGTTTGGGTGACGGCAAAGTTTCAGTAATTAGTCTTGGGTTTCTTCTTCTTCTTCTTCTTCTTCTTCTTCTTCTTCTTCTTGTGTCGGGATGAGTTGGAGTAGTTTTTGGCTTGTGGTGCGGGTTCAACCTTAGCTTGTGGTGCGGGCTCGGGCTTGGCTTTCTCACTCGGTTTCTTGAGGGTTTGGGTACCCGCCTTCACATGATTTTCCGATAGCGCACCTGCTAAAGTGATGGCGTCCTCAAGATTGACGGGTTTGCTACTCATGACGGAGTCACCGATTTGCGTCGGTAAACCCCCAATGTATTTATCAATTTCACGTTCGGTTGGGGTAACTAAATGAGGAACAAGGATGCTCAACTCATGGAAGCGGAGTGAGTAAGCGGCGTTATCACCACTTTCTTGTTTTAGGTTCCAAAATTCTTCCTCAAACTTTTGGAGCTCGTGTTTTGGATATAATTTCTTCATCATGAGTGCCTTTAGATCGGACCATGGAAGAGCCATATCCGTTTCCGAACCATGGAGGTGCATAACACTACCCCACCATGTTAGAGCGGTTTGTCTAAACATGCTTGACGCAAAATTTGTCTTTTTCGCGTTGGGGCATTCGTTGTGTCAGAACACACTCTCGGTCGATTCGAACCATTGCAACAAGGTAGTAGCACAATTGGTTCCAAGGAACTCGGACAGGTTGGCACTAGTAATTGTTGGTACAAGTAAGATGCAGGTTTGGGTTCAACGGGTGCAGGTTGGGTAGCTTGGATTTGGGTTATAAGTTTGGGAATCACCGCAGCCATTTGTTTGGCGACGAAAGCAGCCATACGTCGGGAGGAGTTCTTGCGCGGTTTTAGTGGAGGCATGCTAAAAAGATTATAAAGAAAATGGAATAAGTTTTTGGGTAAAAAGAAATGAATACGAGAGTGTATAAAATAAAGTAACGTTTCAAATCTTTGTGATTGTGGATCCTAGAGTTAGTATGGAGAAGATGTTAGTGTTAGATAAAATATATAAAACTTTGTTTATAATTAACAAATCCGAAAACAAACGTAAAAGATTTTGAGATGGTTAAAGCTTGAAAATTTGAGATTTAGAGATTTATAGAGTCGGAAAAATCGTGCATGAACCACCATGACTTGGTATTCCAACTCTAAAAAGTTTGATAAAAAAACATATTGGAGTCTAAACATGTGTACGAACCACCGCAAATTTTTCATGTTTTTGACTCAAATATCGATAATAACACAATAAATCGAGATACAACGTCATGTCAAAACATTAGTCCACGAACCACCGTAGTTCTATTGTTTTGACACCGAAAATAAGGATGGCGACCGGAACGCTCGCACTCAACTACATAAAGAATTGACATATATATCGCAATTTGTGGCCAAGAAAACGAGCATTATAACTCAACCATCCCAGGTAAGTAAATCATCTTCGATTCTTGGAATCTTTTTGTCAAATGGTCATTTTATAATGTTTCGTTTTCTATGATGGCTACAAACCCAATATAAACGCAACCTTTAAGGGATTTGAAACAACGGGATCCAATTTAATCTTGTAATCCATAAAACACAATGAAAATCTACTTTTTGCGTTTTAAGGTAAGGATACCTTGGAAATACTATGAAAGTGTGTGTATATGAACATTTAGGATATTGGTGAGTTTTAAACAAGTATATAACTAACATGCAATAAGAAAAATTAAAATAGAGTAAACACGTATGAGCACACGTATAGGACCCTAAGCATAACAATTCTAGGTCGTTACGTCTAACCACCTATCTTATTGTCATGGCTCTGATACCAATCTGTCACACCCCGACCAAAGGCGGCGGAATATGTCGAGGTGCAACGATTGACCATAAGCACATGACACTATTTAAAGCGACAATACCAACTGAGCTACAGCCCCTTAGTGCTTGTAATACATATTTTATTATGTAGATAATTTCTTGTCAAGATCACAACATCGAAAATGTCACATAACAATATTCATAACAAGTCATAACAAAATGTAACAAAATACAGCAAATCAAATATTGTTCATTTTTGCTAATATCCTAAAGGTATTTGTGACATTTTTATTGGTGCATGTCGTGTAACAGATGATCTTTTGTGTTTGTTAGAATTGAGAGCAACGGTCAAAGGGGAGACTGTTGGTGCATTTTGTGACCGTCGCTATGCAATTCTGACTAGCGGAACGCCACAGGCGAAGTTAGCACAACTTCGCCACAGGCGAAGTTAGAACAACTTCGCCATAGGCGAAGTTAGCACAACTTCGCCTACTGAAGCCCAGGCCCGAGAATGTTTTATATATATATATATATACGTGTGTCTTGTTTAGGTTAAAGAATCCAGAAATTAGTGTGTGTTTTGAGTAGTTTGTTTGTTTAGAGAGAGTAAGAGACAAGGAGAGTCGTGTGAGACGACCCGAGGTAGAGCTCACCTCGGGTCAGTCGTGTTTTCTGTTTGGTTACGGTATGTAACTTGTTTTGATTATTATATAAGAATCTGCAGATTTGATTATCCCGTTCTTGTATTTGTTCGTGTATTTGTTCGTGTACGTGTTTGTGTTCTTCATCTTTACACCAATAAACGAGTCTAGGAGGATTCCGCACTCCTAGACCTCGTGCGGATCTCGTATCGATCGGCGACGCCCAGGGGGGACTTACAGTTTTCTTCAAGAATCCAAAATCAACCAAGATGTAAACCTGTAACAGTTCATATAATAAATTTTGTCAACACAAAGGTTGGTGAGCAATTCATAAGTTTGAGCATATAGATATAGTATGAAAGATCCACGAAACTAGTGTACGAAACAATAAATAAAAGCAATAATTTGGATAAAATCGCTAATAGACTTACGTTAGCGACACCTAACTATAAGGGGATGCCAAATTGTCTAGGATTTAATAGTTATCGTTAGTTGCATTACGTTAACGACACCTTGCAACAAGGGGATGCCAAGTAGTTTAGGATTTATAGACTTCCACCAACCAAAAGCGATAAACACGTAAGCATATAATCATAGAACACCAAATCGAGCAAGTATTTAAGTAAAGTATACAATAACGTTTGTGGTTTAAGACCCAAGTATAAAACATTTAGTTCAGATAAGATGAAATGTCACCCCCAAAATAAAAGATAGAAAACGGGGTATGAAAGTACTCACGTTCAAGTAATAAACTTGAAAGTTGATAATTTGGAGATTTGTCGGAACGACGGGTTTAACGAACAAAGCCTAAAAGGAAAGAAGTCTTGGATTTAGAAAGGTTGTCTTGAAAGTCTTTAAATAAAATAAATGTTGAGAAATGTAAACAATTAAAGTTTCAAGGTTTAAAATGTAACTATTTGAAATTTATAATAATAACCCTTTAAAATTGTAAGTTTACACGAAACCGGGTTAAAGTATCTAACCTTATTATTTACTTAACTTATGTTAAGTAATAAGGTGGGTAGAATGCAAGAATGAAAGTTACTTTGGGACAAAGATACTAAAACGGGTCTTTAACGAGTGTTCGGGTTGTTGGTTCGGGTCTTGACAAATGGTCGAACCCAAATTCAACTTTCCAAATATTAAATGTTATGAGATAACTCATAAAAATTTAGTAAAACTTAACCAAGTATGTAGATCTATTTGTTTTAGAACCCAAATTCAACTTTCCAAATATTAAATGTCGGTCCAAACTTTGTTATGAGATCAAGTTGGATCTAACATTTCCAAGTACTTAAGAAAGTGATTAAAATCAGTTTGTAAACTATTTTAAAGAAATATACAAGTTTTGATAGCTATAAACACACTTGTGTGTCTTAAGCGAGTAAAAATCGGATCGGTTCGGTTTCCATCTCACAACAAGTTCATAGATGGATTCCACATACCCACATATCATAGATCTTGTATAATAATGTACAAATTGAAATATTTAAGTTCTACAACTAAAAAGTCAACAACAAGTATTTTTATCAAAAGTTCGGTTTGGTTCGGTTTCCATCTCACAATGAGTTCATAGATGTTCTCCACATACCCAAGACTTGTAAATGTGACTAACAAACTAAAATGAGCAGAGGTTAAACATGAATAATATGTATAAACAAGTTATTTAAGTATATATATATACATATATCAAGAACCGAAGTCCTCCATGAAGCCTTGCCTTACAAGGTCCGAAACCTCACCGACCGGAGCCGGAGAAGTAACTACCAAAGGTAACAAGAGGTATATATATATATATATATATATATATATATATATATATATATATATGTTGTGCCACCATAAACAAGTATTAATAAGGATAGATAAACAAATTAGAGTGAAAGATTTAACTCAGTTTGACTTTTGGAAGTCAAACACTCAAGAACAACTAATAAACAACCTTTGAATCTTTGATGTTTTGAGAGAGAAATAAGAGATGTAGCAGGGAATTATGGATGAGAATAGTGGTGTATATATAGGGGAAGGAGTTGGGTAACAAAAATACGCAGCTGTGCAGACCTCCCTTAGCGCGGCGCTAAGGTCTCTGCCCCTTGATCTTAGCGCGGCACTAAGGTCATAAAGGGAAAAATCTGAACTTTCAAAATTGGCAGTTATGACCCCCAGAGTTGTTTTTAAGCGTTTTAAGGCCATTTTAGGGACCGAAAAGGGTGTTTTTGAGATCCGAAAAGTATAAAACAATAATGTAACATAAAATCCATCATTTTGATTATATAGAAGGTTTCGGTTTACAAAACGGGTCGGTTTACATGATAAAACAAATACAAAAGTGACCCGAAATTGACGAATGTCACACTTGTAATCTTAATATATTAACTTATAAAGACTTTGATGACCATTAGATTAGATTACCTTGGACTTAAACATCATCAAACAACTTAGATCAAACATTTTATGTAAAGTTTTAAGTTTTATTTTTGGTTTTATTTTTTTAATTATTATTCACCTTATTTTGTTAGCTTGTACATAATATAATCTTATGTTTTTGAAACTCAATGATCAATACTTATGTTTCTTTTACTTCCTATTCTAGCAACATAACATTACTGTCCCATAGAGCGTCCTAGAAAGAGGAAATACAAGGTGTTCACCTCTATGATCAAGGGACTGCAAACGTGTCCTTTGATGTATGATATATCTGCCAACCGGGAAATTCATGATTCGTGGTTTGAACAATTCTGGGCAAATGCAAGGACTGAGAAGAAGGGGACTGTTATTACTTCAAGAGTGGCAGACCAAAGGATAAAAGTTAATGAGGAGGTTATTAGAAGGGTTTTATAGATCAAGGATGGTGCTGATGATCCATCTGCTAAATTTGAAAAGGAAGACATTGAAAGGTATCCCCGGGAGATTGGGCATGACATAGAACGGAGTACGTGTAAAAAGAGGCATCTGCCATCATATTGGAAGCTATTGTTTCATGTGGTTGCACATTGCTTGTCGTCACAATAAGGCGGGTTTGACAAGCTGAGCATTGAGTGGGTTGGATTTATGTCATGCTTGACTCATCAACGGAAGTAAAACTATTCCAAGTTTTTCTTTAAGCACATGCAATCCAATGTGCTTGCTAAAAAGCCAAGAATGATGTATCCTCGCTTTGTACAACTTATTCTGGATGATCTGTTGCCGACCAATCCAAGAACCGTGTATCCGGAGGAAGTTGAAGAAGAAGGAGAGGTTGTTGAACCATCTGAGCCTCATCAAGCAAAGATGGTTAACCAAACCGTGTTTAAAGAAATGGTGGAATCAACGGGACGAAGTGTGTATAAATATAAAGGTCAGGAGCCTAGGGTTAAGTTCGGTTAGTTTGCTGAGACCAAACCCGAGAGTGACGAGGCTGAGGTTGAGGAAGAAGGAGATAGTGGGGATGATGATGACGATGATGTTCATAGTGGTGATGATGTTAGAGAAGAGTAAGAGCAAGATGAACATGAGGAGCCTGAAGCTACTGAGGTAGAATCCGGTATTAAAGGTGAGAACTGGGCAAGGTACACTAGTTTATGTAAATCCGGGCAAGGTTCACTTTATCAAGCAAGTTTGTTCTTCAGAGCCAAGTATATTACTCTTCCGAGTAAGGTTTGGTTAACCAAGTCAAAGAAGCCAAGTGATTGGAAGACCAGACAAGGTATTCATTAATAAGTATGGTCCAAGTATGCTTGATGATCTAAAGGAATATCTCTAAGTAATATCGGGCAAGGTTCAGCTCAAGCAAGGAACAGTACTCCCGAGTACACTTTGCTAATAAGTTATTTTATAGCAAAGAGCTTAAATGAATCATTGAGGAACAAGGTTGCTCGTAAGGGTTTGTCGGGTAAAGTCTGGCAAAGTCAAGAAGACTGAAGTCTACCCGGTGAGTATTTTACTTGGTAAAATACTCTTCAAGTAAAGTCTACCCGGAAACTGATTCCGAGTACACTTCTATGTTACCAAGTCCTGAAGGATGGCAGAGTACACAGCGTACTCGGAAAATGAAGATTTATGAAAAGCCTACCCGGAAGACTTGTTTTACACTTAGTTGTATTTTGAATATGTAATTTGAATATGTATGATTGTATTTAGGGTTTCTAGAAGGAATGACAGGTGTCCTAGGTTGGCAGGCCTATAAATAGAATGTTTAGGGCACGCCACCAAAAAGAGGCACAATAAGGATAGACAGACACATTTATTGAGATATAATATCGTGTGACGGCTTTCCTAGGATTCCTAAAACCCTAAATCGATTATCCACTTTGTATGATGAAAATTATATAGATGGAAATCTTTTGAGTGAATCCTGTGTGTGCTTTCTACCTTTGATTATTCATTGCAACCGTATGTTTGTTATTGATTCCGCCTTTAACAAACGGATATCTTTCTAAATATAGCAACCCGTCATTAACTCTCTTGTCGGCACATTAATCTGTATGAGTTATGACATGATTAAGTAAGATCCAGCTGAAATCGAGGGGCCTGACAAGTGGTATCAGAGCTTGTTACTGCTATTTTGGAAAGATTGTTGATTATTGAAGATTTGAAGAAGAATGACATAAGCAGACCACTGTTCGATTGATTTGTGAAGTCAGCAGCCCTGTTTTTCATTTTTCTTCCAGATCTACAATCTACCGGTGTTTTCTCTTCCTTATTTCAATTAAAGTTCTAATCTTTATATCTAAATCTTGTTCTAATCACATCAGACACATCAGATCTGAGCATTCTGTTTTCAGATCTGATTATTTTGAAACTCTGTGTTTACAAAGAAACTGATTTTTGATTTCTAAAAATATCTGGATATGAGGAACAAGAGGTGTCCACTAACAAGATACCAAGATTGTATGGACAGGAAAACTTTACCAAGTGGAAAGTACTCTTTGAAGCAGCCGTATGCTACAATGATATTGATATGTGAAACTCCATCAAGAATGGTCCACAAGCTGCTGTTGAAGAAGGTGCAAATGCAGCTGCAACTGCTGTAGTAACAGAAAGAGTGAGAAAGGTGGATGACAAAGCCTTAGCTATGATTAAGCTAGGTTTGTCTTGGGATATTTTGACCAAGGTGGCACATCACACAACTACCAAGAAAATGTATGATGCCATCCTTGAGATGTATGAAGGGAATACTGAACTAAAGAACATAAAGAAGCAAAGATTGAAGCAACAGTTGGAAAGGTTCAAGTATAAGGAAGGAGAGAGGTTGAAATCAATACTAAAATGTTTTCTAAGTATTGTGAATGAGTTGAGGACAACTGATTATGTAATTACTGACTTTGATTTAAATACAAAGTTACTCAACTCAATGCCAAAAGAATGGTATATTGCTTGCAAGTTCATCCTTCAGAAGCATAATTTCAATGAATTGAAATTGGATGCTGTAGTATGCTTTCTTCAGGCTGCAGAACTTGAAATGATAGAGAATGAGATGATTAAGGAAGATAGACCCTGCTTCAATGTTTCAAATGCATTGATTGCACCCATGGGAAATCTGTCTACCAAGAATCAACAGCAAATTCCCATTATTGAAGAACCAGCTGAACATAATGTTGTTACTCCAAAATCTTTCATTGGAGGTAGCACAAGTAATCAAGGAAATCAGTAGAGGTTCAATGTGCAACTGATTGATGATACTGAAACTGCCTCAATGGCAAGTGGGAATGTGCATCACTCTAGTGGTGTAAATGGTCAAAACAATGAAACAAATGCATTGCTGTCTATGTTTACTGAGTCATATAATGCATTTGTTGCAAAGAACCTAATTCACACAAGTGTGGTACAAGATGATTTAGAGCAAATTGATGCAGATAACTTTGAAGACATAGATTTGAAGTGGCAAGCTGCCATGTTGGGTTTGAGAAGTAAAAGGTTGTATAACAGAACTGGTAGGTCTCTGGTTTCTGGTCCTAATGACAGGATTGGATTTGACAAGTCAAAAGCAATCTGCTACAATTGTCAGCAACCTTGTCATTTTGCAATAGAATGCAATCAACCAAGAAACTTTCAAATGAATCAATACCAGAATCAACAAACAGGAGGTCAGCAGCAATATCAACAAAATCAACCAAGAGGTCAGCAGCATTACCAACAAAATCAGCTAAGATTCAACAACAACTTCAATCCCAACAACAATTACAACCCCAACTTCAACAACTTTCAGCCTCAATTGAATAATCAACAACAAAGTATGCAACAGACTCAAGGTTTTCAAATGAATAACAATCAAAACCTTCAAGCAGCTCAAAATATTCCAAACAACCCCGTTCCAGCAAATCAAAATCAGATCAGAAATCAAGGAAATGTGGCAGTGACTACACAGCATGAAGGAAATTTTGATTGGAGCAATCATGAAGAGGACATTGCAGATGATATCAAGAAAGCAAATGTGGCATTCATGGCCATAGTTGAGAAAGAAAAAGGATCATCATCTCAGGTACACTCTGCTCCTACTGTTGATTTAAATGAACTTATCATTGAATTGAAAACAAAAGTAGGCAAGCTGGAAAGTGAGTGTTTTAGAAAACAAAGTATCATCAATGGGTATGAGGCAAGTGAGATGATCAGTGAAGAAAAGATTAATAGCCTTGAAGATGATTGCATGATCAATTACAGAACTCAAACCAGATACATCACTGAGATTGATGGATTAAAGAAGATGTTGGTTGAAGAAAAGGTGCAAAACACAAGACTGAAGGTTGAAACTGAATTTCTGAAGAATTTGGTCTCAACTGGCAACATATGTAGTATACTGAACCAGGTGAAGGACCAAGACAAATACAAAGCAGTTCCACCTCCATTCAACAACAACTTCATGCCAAAAGTTGACAAAGAGAAAAGAGATGCATACTTGCAACAATTCAGAGATGTCTTTCAAGACAAGGAAGAATTTGTTGATTTGTACAAAAAGGTATAAGTGAATGAAGAAGGAGAGTTTGTGATTAAGAAAGAAGTAAAAGAGAATAAGTCAATTGGAGTTCAAGTCTCTGAGGATGACTTTGATTCAGTTGAATTGGATCAAGATGACTTGAGTGATTTGAGTGATCAAATTACTGAAGAGGAAATCAAAGCTGCTGAAAGAGGAATAAAATATAAGAAACCGGAATCTGTTGATAAACTTCCAAAGTATCCACCAGTCCCACCAAAATTGAAGAAACAGAATGATAAAATGAAAAGAGAACATGTTTCTTTTGACATTTGTGAAAGGAGGATGATAAACTACAATGCAGTCAGACCACCAAGCAAGGCTGTATTGGGTAGGATAAAGCAGAACAACAAAAGGAAGATGGTGACTGAAAAAGTTGATATAGAAAATTTTATCCCAGTTTATCCAATCTTTTCTAGTCATGAGGTGTTGGATGTTGGAGAAGTGGAAACTATGGAAGAGTATGAGAAAAGACAGTCAAGGGTTAGAGAAAGCAGTGATGAAGAACCTATGATTATTGAAAAAGTTGTCTTTGTCAAAAGCAAACTTGAAAGACAAGACATTAAGATTGAGGAGTTTGTGCCATTTTCAATTAACTTTGATAGCTTAAAGAATCAGAATACTTTAGTAGTCAAGTCACCTAAGCCAAGTGAAAGATTCAAGAAACCAAAAGAACATGAAATATTCAAAGGAAAGGTTTGGTGCAAAAGGTGTGATGAATATGGTCACCACACAGACTCATGCAATGAGAGATTGAAATTTCAACCATTTCATGTCCCAGATGGAACAAAGTATGGCCAAGACTTTGTCCTGTACAAACAGAAGTATGATGTATATCTGGGAAAAGGAAAGGTGTGTGGAAATGAAACCATGAACAGAGAAGAAAAGAAATCTACAAAGGAGACAATGATTGAGAAGAAAGCTGAAGTAACAACAAAGAAGCAAGTAGCTGAATTAGCAAGAGGAAGTAAATCTCCTAAGAAGCATGAGAAATTGACCAAAAAGAACTATCAGCCTTTGAGAATCAAACAAGATACTCAATCAGTCAAATATGATAGTTCTCAAGGATCATCAAGCAGTGAGAAGACAAGAAGAAAAGGTGCATATTCTAGAAAGAAACCAACAGAACTCACTGGTGATGAGAAGTTTCTATTAAAGCATGGATATGAACCACATGGTTTCCTTTGGAAACCTAAGACTGAGAGTAAAATTGAGCAAGTTGCTGATGTGAGAGACTACTCTGAGAAGAAGGACTATGTGATAAAGGAGTATGCCACTGACTCAACTGAATACCAGTGTCCAACCTCACTTGTTAAAACTCCAAGAGAGTGTGGTTATGAAACTGATAATTCAGACAACTTAGAATTGACTCATGAAGATCCTAAACCAACAACACTCACTTCCCAACCTGTGTCTGAAACTGAATCTGATGAGCTGCAAGTTAATAAGGCTTGCACTTCATCACTCAACTAATCAAACTTTCTTTGTATGTGCAGGAACAGTCCACTCCTCTAAATGACATATGGTATATGGATAGTGGTTGTTCTAGGCACATGACTTGTGACAAGAGATCTCTTGTCAATTATGAAGAAAAGTATGAAGGTCCAGTAGCTTTTGGGAGTGATGAGAATGGTGGAAAGATTGTTGGAAAAGGAATCTTAACAAATGGAAAAGTCTCATTTGATAATGTATTTCATGTTGAAGGTCCTCAGTACAATCTGCTGAGTATATCACAAATGTGTGATAAGGGTTACAAAGTCAGTTTTGATGATTCACACTATTTCATTTTAAAACCTGAGTTTGTAATTCCACCTGAAATGATTATGATGATGGCACCAAGAAATGGTAACTTATATGAATTGAATATGAAAGAAGCTATTTCAAGAGGAGGTGCATGTTTTGTTTCCAAAGCCACTGAAAATGAGTCAAAATTGTGGCATAGGAAACTGTGTCACGTGAACTTGAAGAACATGAATAGACTTGTCAAAGGTGAGCATGTCATAGGCTTACCTACAAGAGAATTCCAGTTGGAAGATCATTGTGATTCATGTCAAAAGGGAAAACAACACAAATCTACTCATAAGTCAAAACTCATCAATTCAATTGATCAAGTACTTGAATTACTTCACATGGATCTCTTTGGTCCTGTGAGTGTACCAAGTATTGGGAAGAAAAGATATTGTCTGGTGATCATTGATGACTATTCAAGATACACTTGGGTTTATTTCCTAAGGACCAAGGATGAGACAGCAGAGTTGATTAAAGGTTGTGTAACAATGATTGAGAACAAGTTGAATAAGACAGTCAAGATGATGAGAAGTGACAATGGCACTGAGTTCAAGAATGGAGTTATGCAAGAATTCTGTGAAGCAAAAGGAATACAACAACAATTTTCAGCTCCTAGAACTCCTGAGCAAAATGGTGTAGCAGAAAGAAGAAACAGAACACTTATTGAAGCTGCAAGAACCATGGTAGCAGATGCTAATCTGCCTGTCACTTTTTGGGCTGAAGCCATAAATATAGCCTGCTATGTTCAGAACAGGGTACTTGTGAATAAAAGACATAACAAAACTCCTTATGAAATATTTCACAACAGAAAGCCTTACATCAAGTTTTTCAAGCCCTTTGGATGCAAATGTTTTCTTTTGAATACAAGGGACTATTTGAACAAGTTTCAAACAAAATCCCTGGATTTCTTCTTTGTTGGATATTCTACACACTCAAAAGCCTACAGAGTTTATGTGAAAGATCACTTGAGTGTTATAGAATCATCTGACATCATCTTTAATGAGAATCAATTCAATACAGTTGATGGTGCAGCATGGCTGTTTGACCATGAGAAGTTAATAAGGTCTTTCAAGATTTATCCTGAAGACTTTGATGACTCATTCTGCAAGACCAGTGTAATTGAAGAAAAGAAGAAGAAAACATTGGACTTAGAAGAATTATGGAAGAAGGTTGCTAGAAAAGAGAAAGAATATTCTTTTGTGAAGAATTCCTCATGGAGCACTGATAAACTTGATCATGCTGAGCACAATCAAGACAATCCAGATGTACAAAATGATACAATTCAGAATGAGGGTGACACAAGAAACCAAGCAAGTGGAGAAGAAGCTGCATCTACAGCAAGATTTCAAGATATATTTCAAAGATTAAACTTAGAAAACAATGGTGCATCTACTTCAGGACAAAATAATGATGAAGCACCAGAATTTCATGATGCAGAAGCTGATTTGATCATTGAAGATCCAGAACTCAATGAAACAAATCTTGACACAAACATGTCTACAGATATGATTGTACAAACTCCTTATGTGGAAAAGAATCATCCTTCTGAAAACATCATTGGTGATTTGCATGAAAGAGTTACAAGAAGTCATTCCAAAATTGCATACATCTGTCTTTACTCTTGTTTTCTGTCCCAAATAGAACTAAAGAACATAGCACAAGCATTAAAAGACAATAGTTGGGTGGAAGCAATGCAAGAGGAATTGGCACAATTTAGAGACCTGCATGTGTGGGACCTTGTTGATAAGCCATTTGACAGATATGCAATTGGAACCAAATGGGTTTTTAGAAACAAAAGGGATGAAAGGGGTTTGGTGATTAAGAATAAAGCTAGACTTGTAGCATTGGGATGTCTTCAAGAAGAAGGAATAGACTTTGAGGAAGTCTTTGCACCTGTTGCAAGACTTGAAGCTATCATGATTTTTCTTGCATATGCTGCCTCAAAGAAAATTAGAGTGTTCCAGCTTGATGTTAAGTCTGCATTTCTAAATGGAAATATTGATGAAGAGGTGTATGTTGCTCAACCTCCAGGTTTTGAGGATCCAATATATCCAAACAGGGTGTATAAGTTAAACAAAGCCCTTTATGGATTGCATCAGGCTCCTAGAGCATGGTATGATGAGCTTTCAAATCATCTTCTTGAAAATGGTTTCAAAAGAGGAGCCATTGACAAGACACACTTCTACAAAAGAAAGGGATCAGACTTGCTTCTGTTACAAGTGTATGTGGATGACATCATCTTTGGTTCTACAAATGAACAAATGTGTATGGAGTTTGAAGGGGTAATGAAGTCCAAATACAGCATGAATATAGAGCCAAAATTGGATCTCTGATGTATCTGACTGCAACAATACCAGATATCATGTTTGCTGTATGTGTGTGTGCAAGATTTCATTCAAATCCAAAAGTCTCCCACATGAATGCTGTTAAAAGAATATTCAGATATTTGAAGGGAAGACCAGACCTAGGGATTTGGTATCCAAAGAATCAATCTTTTGATCTGATTGCATATACAGACAGTGATTACGATGGCTGCAACATGAGCAGAAAGTCAACCTTAGGAGGATGTCAATTTTTGGGTGGAAGGCTAGTGTCATGGCAATGCAAAACGCAGACAACAGTCTCAATCTCTACTACAGAAGCAGAAAATGTTGCTGCATCTGCCTGCTGTGCACAAGTTCTATAGATTCAAAATCAGATGCTGGACTATGGTTTGAATTTCTTGAACACCCCTATTCTTATTGACAACACTGCTGCATATTTTACTGTTAAGAATCCAGTTCAACATTCCAAAACTAAGCACATTGAAATCAGACATCATTTCATCAGAGACTGCAGTGAAAAAGGTTTGATTGAAATGCAAAGAGTTGATACAAGTGACAATTTGGCTGACCTTTTCACCAAACCACTTGAAAGAACCAGGTTCAACTTTCTTCTGAAAGCCCTGGGAATGATCAACTCTGATGAAATCTGATTAAGGATGTGTGCCTGGTTGTGTGTCTCTCTGTGATAACTGATTATTTTGTTAGAGATTACACATATTGAATGTTTAGTGAATATTCTTGATTATGTTACTTAAGTATGATATTTGAATATGATACTGAATATGTTAACTGTTATGTGCTTTAACTGTGTATGAATGCAAAATTTGACATGTTTGATCTGATTGATAGGTTTGCATGATTATCAGTTGATGTGCATTTGTGATGTCAGGATAAGAGTTCTTGTTATGAATTACTTGTTGATGTAAACTTATCTGATATCATTGCTTAATTGCTTGAATATGTGCTTTATCTGATCTTCTGATGTTATTAAGATAAGTTAGAATTTGATTGTTAGTACTGTCTACTTGTCTTGATGATTTCATGTTTGATTAAGATTTGAATATGTTACAACTGTGTCAAAATGTGTTTTATGTCAAAATTAAGTGATGAAATGAAGATTTTCCAATGAATTTTACATGAATACTCTATTTTGATCAAAACATGAGCATGTTGTTAATGGTGCAGAGATATGATAAGATTATTCAGTTCAAGCTTTAAAAAAAGCTTAAAAGAAGGATTTTTTTAAGAGAAGTCTCAAGAAGTTGTTTTTGCTGAAAATTATGTCATTTGCCCAGTTGGAAGGACATGCACTTGTGTATGTTTGGTCCTTAAATCTCTACAGATTCAAAGGATAGCCATTGACCTGAAAAACTGAATGCATTTGGGGCAATAATAACTTGTTTCTTATTCCTTCACTTAAAACTATGTCAATAGCTCTAACTTTGAAAGGACTTATAATCACATGTATGTTTGGTCCTGTTGACCACTTTTGGTCAAACAGGATAGCCATTAACCTAACAATGAAGAGATATTGGGGTGATTGAATATTAAACTGTGTTTAATGGGAAATGATAGTACATTGACTACTTAGCTGATCATATGGAATTAATAGGCTAAAAAGACCATAGTATAGTCATTAACATGTATGGTTGCTTTCCCATGATGATGTAAAATCTTAGGTGATATAAACATAATGAACATGCTGATCTTTATGTGGAGATACATATTTGTCTTTGCATGTCTCAAGATAAATCTCTCCGAATGATATGGCAGAAAAGTGATTACCCAGTCATACACGAGCCTGTTGTTATTTGGTCAACCAAAAATGAAACATCTTTAAATATGACAAAGAACATGCTTTAAGAAAATTTGAGAAAATATCAAAAACAAAGGGAAGAATGAATAAATCAACCAAAATTTGATAAGTGTTTTAAATATTTTATCAAACAAGAGGGTTACAACAAGAACTACAAAGATGTTGACAAAATCTGTCTCATCTTGAATGAAAGGCATGTTACTAACTGTAAGTCCAACGTTCAACCTCTATATATGTTTGAATCTAAAATTACAAAAATACAATAAGTTCTGTCATACAAAAACTATTTTTGACCAAATACAGGAGGTTGGAGTCAAATTGGGGTGATCTGGGGAAAGCTGAATAAGCTTTGAGAAGAGATATGAGGCATCATAGCACAGTGTTGACCATTAATGCATTATGCTTTAAATGAACCTAAATCATATCACCAAGGAGATGAAATTCATGCTAAGTTTATACCTGCTGTTAACCTATCTATGTTGTCATAATAATGCTGAGAGTGAAGTATTGAGATAGCTACTTAGTCAATATGATCCCATTCTTGAGATCTTTTCAGAAAATGGAAGAAACTGTTTTGAAGAGAAATATAACTGAAATTTGATCTCTAAATGCACCATTTGCTCTTAAACTATGATCTGAGATGAAAAATTTATTTTGACAAAGTGGTTTAAGTCAAAAAGTGTTGCATTTTGCCTTTAATTGGCTGAATATGTAAGTTCGGGTAAGGTTTAATGTTTTATAACCTTTTCGGGCACAAAACAGTTGAATATGTTTGAATATGATATTTCGGGTAAGGTTTGATGATTTATGACCTTTCTGAGTAAGCTTAGTCATTTTTGACTAACTTTATGATTTTCGGGCATGCTTTGAAGTGTTTACACTTTTCGGGTAGAGTACACTGTTGTACTCATTTCCCGAGCAAGCTTGAAGTCTTGAGATGATTATGTGTTGTTATAGCTAGCTTTTAACAAGAAATTCTTATTTAGGGCAAGATATGCATGTTATATGCTGATTGTGATTCCAAGCAAACTTTATGAACTTAGTCAAGTACATCAAGTAAGCTTTGTGATTTGTGTGAATATGTTGTTAGGAAAGGTTTGTTAATCTTTCCGGGCATGCTTAGATATTACTATTTAAGTTTGTCATTTTTTTGGTATGGTTTGACATGTTGAAATCCCTCGGATAAGGGCATACCTAATGATTGAATGTGTTTATCCTAGCAAGTTTAGTGCTAAGATAGGATTTTCGGGCAAGCTCTTTTAAATTTTAGACTATAGCACACTTAAATGTTTATGTGGTTTAATTTCATTTCGAGCATGCTCTGTGATATGTGTGTTTATGATTTCTTTGAAATTACAAGTGTTTTCGGGAAAACTTTGTTTTCCGGGCACACTTTATATTTCGGGTACACTTTTGTTCCCTCAATATACTTGGTAATTTCAAAACTTAACTTTCCGAGTACACTGTCTGCTAGAAATCCTTTTCCGGGCACACTTTGTACTATATGAAGGTTATTCGGGTATACTTTGCATTAGAAAGGTGTTCGGGCACACTATTCTCTTGAAGGGTTGCTCGGGCACACTATGTTTTCTAGTATGCTTGATTGAATATGTTATTTAGTATGACAAGTGATTATGATTCTTATTAGGGTTTATGCTAGATAAGTTTTAATTTGAAATTGAGAAATCTATATGGGTGTCTTGATTGATTCCTAGTAAGGATGTTTATTTGATGTTTATACTTGATTATTTGCCTTGTGATTAATTTCTCAAGAAATCTAGTATTTCAGGTAAGCTTTCTTCATTATGTCTTAACTCTAAATTAATTAACTTGATCGAGCAAGGTTTATAAATAGAAGGATTCGGGCAAACTTTGTATATTCAAAAATGAAAATTTTCCAAGCAAAGTTTGACCGGGTAAGCTTTGTAAGTGGATGTATACCGAGTAGACTTTGAAAAGAATAATTCCGAGTAAGGTTTTATTAACTTAAAAGATAAATATTGTTTTTAATATCAAGTGGATAATGTTACTGTTTGACAGCTAATAATTCACAAAATGACAAAAAGCATTTAAAACCCACTTTTAAAAGGTATATAAGAGGGAGTTAGGCAAAATTTTCAACATTATTTTTCCCTCTCTCTCATTCCACTACAAACTGCTTACTCTTAAAGAAACCTAACCGACTTATCACATTCTATTGTTCCTAACCCTAACTTGAATTAGCCCTCTAATTCCGACTCGGTAAGCAACATTAATGTGTTTTTCGACCACGATTAGACTATAATGGGCTTTGATTATGTATCTGATTACTAATACTCTGTTTATGTGTTTAGGTTATAAATTTGTCGAATAACAGGTTCTTGATGATTTTCTCTCTTTTCTTTCTTCTTCATTTTTATACCTTGAAATTATCTAAAGTACTGAACTTTATGAATTATTTCACTTTGAATATGTTTGTTTATGTGATTCAGATATGGCAGACGATGAACCCAAGTATGTCTTCGAACCAAAACATAATATGTGTGCACTTCTACAAGTCACACCTGACAATGAGCCGATGGCTAGGATGATAACTTGGATGGCTCGGTCCAATGTCAGTTTCGCATTCACTGAAAGCCCTGTTATTTATAGAAATCACTCCTTGGATATCTGGAGATCTGCAGAACTGGTTGAGGACATAAATGGTAAAAGAATCGAGGCAACCATGGCCAGACAAGAAATCCACATTACAGAGAGGATGATAAGAAGATGTCTCAGATTAAATGATGATAACCGTTACCATATAAACTTCAGCACACCTCACTTAATGAAGATATTTGAAGAAACAATGGGGTATCAAGGAAATGTTCATGATGGACAGTTTCAGAAGTGTATGTTCCCTATGTTGTACAGGTTCCTTATTCACCATGTGATCCATGGATTTGCTCCAAGGAAGGGATCATGGACCTTGATGAGTCACGACTTGGCAAATGCCACAGTTGGGATTATATATGATCTGCCCTTCAATTTTTCAAAGATGATATTTGAAGGATTAGTAGGAAACCTGAAGAAGGCATAAAAGAATAGATTTTTACAATATCCAAGGTTCCTACAGATAATCTTCAACAGTGAACTCCAAGATCTACCCACTGTTGGAACTATACACATGTTGCAAAACCCTGATACATACAGAAGAATCAAGAATCCAGGTGTTTCAAATGTGTACAACTCAAATGTCCCATTTGAGATATTGCCATGGTTGTTGAACCATGACTTGGTTGTGATGCCTGTGCTTGAGTTAAGCTCAGAGAAGGAAGGAGGAGATGATGTAGAGAGTGATGATGATGGTTCTGATTATGAAAATGATGATATTGATGGAAATGGAGGAGGAGCTGGAGTAGCTATGAATATTGATGCACCTGTTCAGGGGGAACATCTTGAGCAACTTGAACAACCTATTCCTTCACCACTACAAACTCCAACACATCAAACCACTCAATCCCCACCTCAAACCCTAACCATTAGCCAACCTGAAACCTCATCACATACATCACCACCACCATAAACACCACCTACATATAGCCCAACCCACACAGACTCACTCATTCCAAGCCCAGTTCATACACAATCACCACCACCATCCACTTACCAAACTCACACCACAGAACAACCTGAACATGAAACATTCTTCACAACACCACCCACATCACCACTCACTAACACAGACCTGTTCCAGAGAAATCTAGATTTGATGTTAGAGAATGCTGAATTGAAAAGAAGAAATGAGGAGGTGACCAATGAAAATGTGATGCTGTTAGAGAAGTTGGTTCAAGCTAACATGAGAACTCAAGCCCTAGTGCAGAAGGTTGAGAAGACCTCAGCTGCCCCAAAACAGGGGGAGAATGAATCTAGGCCAAGTGTCTCAAATGTGAATGTTGAAGAGACTGTAGCAGTTGTTGAGACTGCAGACAGTTTAAAGCTGATTATGAATATGTATGATGATGGAGAGGAAAGTAGTGAGGCGAGGAGAATTTTGGATGAATAAGAGTATGAAGGTGATATGTCTGAGGGTGCAGAACAAGATTATGACTATATTGATGAAATGAGAAATGTGGAAAGGAATGTTGAGAATGTTGAGATAGTGAATGAGATTGAAAAGACAAATGTTGAGGAGAATGTAGCTGCTGAAATTGCTACTGATGTCTTAACTGACATAGCTACTGATGTTCAGACTGATGTCACTGATGCTCAAACTGAAGAAATCATTGATGAAAATGCTGCTACTGAGGAACTTATAAACACTGAACCAGAAACAGATCAAGAAGCAAGTTCCAAGAGAGTAGAGCATGACTCAGAACTGGAAGAACTTGAGAAAGAAATAGATGACTGTGTACAATCTGAAGATGAGGAGGATGTGAGAAGAAGAATTGAGAAAGGTAAAGGAAAAGTCTGTGAAGAAGAGCCTGTTAAGGCATATCCAGCAAAGGATATTTTCTTTAGAGAAGATGATGAAGCTGCTGTTGCTGCTCTAAGGGAACAAGAAAACATTTTGAGAGAAACAAGGGACAGAGAAATACTGGCCCAAACTATGGACCCTGTAGAGTTGGCAGAGCAGGAAAACTTGATCAATCAAGCCAAATTTGCAAAGGAATTCATTGAAGAAGTGGCTGATCAAGAAGTGATAGAGGCCTTGATTGAGTTGAGAAGAGATGAGGAAGTTGATAACTCCCTAGCTATGGTGGTCAGCATGTTTCAAACTGAAAGTCAACAAGAAACAAAGTCAAATGAGACTGCTGAACCAGTAAATCTGAATACTGATATGATGGCTGAAGAAGAAATTGGTGAGTCCATGGCCTCAATGGCTGCACAGAAATGGGCTCAACAGATCAAAGATGACATTAGACAAAATCCTGATGAATGGGAGTATGTGGATGATCCCAAGTATGGAAAGAAGTATTCAAGGAAAAGGGATCGACCAGAAACATTCATGTCAGATGAAGGTACTGAGTCTGTAAAGAAAAGGAGATGGGATGAAAAGAACAAATACTATGTTGAGACTCCTGATAATGATAGTGACAATGATGATAGCCCAATCAAAGCAATACCAATGCAGACACTACGACCAGGACAAAAGATTCCAGGTGTTCCTGATGTGCCAACTAGAAATGAACCAGATCATCCACCTTCTGATGAACCAAAAATTGATGCCATGAATGATTTAACTAAAGAAGAGGATGAATCTGAAGATTCTGATGATAATGATAATGATAATGACCCAGAGAATGATCAGGAAATGAATGTGAAATCTACTAATGTTGTGTCCCCTCAAGTCACAATGACTGAGGAACAGAGGACAAACATTGAGTTGAGTATGAGGGAGGCTAAAAGGAAAAATCCTTTGATTGAAAAACTAAGAAAATATGGCGTAAGTTTTGATTCACTGGCTGATCTTAATGATGATCAGTTGCAGATGAGACTTGACAAAGAGAGAGATGCCCTAAAGGAAAAGATGGAAGAGAAAAATAGGGAAATCAGAAATTCAGGGAATATCTCAGAAGTCACAATCATTCAGAAAAAGATCTGTCTAACCTAAACTTTGACAAACTACAAGATCTGTATAACAGAGAGAGAGAGAAGGTGATTGAGAAGTATGTAAAAGAAAATAAGAAACTTGAAAAGATGGAAAATTTGAAGAAAAAGTTTGGAGGAATGTGTGGATACCTGCTGGAAAGAGGTATGAAGCCTGAGATTGTTGAACATTTATCCAGAGAATCAGTGTTGGACCAATACAACAAATTGAAAAGAAAAGAAAAATTGAAAAGGGTCCAAGCTGAGAGCTCTACCAAACAGGCTGAAGCAACTAATGAACCTCAAGCAAAGAAGAGAAGAATCCAAACTTTGAGAGAGAAACAAAAGAAACATGCTGAAAAGGAAAAACCAGATGAAGTGCCTACTGTTGAAACACCCATCCCAGAGGAACCTAAGCCTGAACATGAGGATGAACCACTTCTCCCTTGGGAAAATAAAGAAATGATAAACATTCTAAGAAACATAATGATAAATCAAAGAGGAATGACTGAAGCAGACTTCAATGTCTTGGAAGAGGAAGATTTGAAGACCCTATTTTATCTTCAAAAGAATGAATGGGAGAAAGCCTTAAGGGAAGGAGAGAACCTAAGATATTAAACCGATGGTAGGTTTGTACCTACTGGATTGGCAAGAAATCCTGGCATGGATAAAATGTTAAAAGAACTTAAAGCAGCAGGACACAATGTTGTTGAACTTGACAATCTACCAACAGAGATGGTTGAGGCAATATACATTAATGTTTTTAACTTGAGGCCTGCAAAACCAAAGAAGTCCATTCCCTTCAGACCTCCTGTTTCAAGAAGATTTCCACAAGGAGGAAGAGGTCAAGGAGGAAGAGGTGAGTCAAGCAGTTCTGCACAACAAAGAACAACAAGACCACAGTCTGATGTGGATCTTCCTAGGGAACTGTACTATGACTCAGTTACTGAATCTTTAAAAGTGATTATGGAAAGCAGATTGCTGAGAGAGATTGTGGTTAGGAGTGACTTTCGTGACTACAATGAAGAACAGTTGAATAGAATGGCCACTCTCACATTGTATGATTACATAGACAGAAGCAAAATGGAAGGTAGACAGATGAATGATCTGTCAAAATACTTGTATGAAGAAGCTGGAAAAGGATTCAAATTCTTAAAAGAAAAAAGGAGCTTGAGGTTGATTCAGTCTCACAAGTCAAAAATGACTGCAAAGCTGAAAAGAATGGACATAGCTGAAAGAGACTTTCAGATGACCTTCAGAGATGAGAATCCATTGTCCAACTTGAATACATGTATAAGTCTGGGAAGAAGAATGAGATGCCCCAATTACACAGTACAGAAAAATGGGATTATAAGCTGACATTGAATTCAAAGAGAATGATGATCATTTTGTACTAAGGAATTCGGATGGAAAAATTCTGGGGATCATTAAAAAGGATGAAGACTTGACCTGCCTGCACAATGAAGATCTAATGGATATAAGGGACTTGGCTATACCAGAAAGTCACACTCACTACCAAGCCCTTAATATTTTCAAGATGAAAGCAGCTTCAGAGCTAATCAACAGAAGACAAGTCATTCATGATGCAAGAAAGAGACAAGTTTAATAGAATAGGCTTTGTTTTGTAATGTCTCCGGACAGTTTTTTTTTTTTTTTTGAATATTTAATGGGATTATGTAATTTGACTTTTGATTTGATGTGTATTTTTGTTAAGTGTAAGTAACCATAGAAATGTTTTGGGTCAGCTGAGGTGTTCCAATCTAGGGGGGAGATTGTTGAGTCAAACAATTGACCTAAGGGGGAGATTGTTGAGTCAAAGATTTGACTAGAATGAAGTATATGGAAGATTGGAATCTTCTCAACCTCCTCAGAATTCGCCAAGTATGGATCCTGGCACACCTTAGACATCCGAGCAAGGTTTAGCCGGGTACGATATTTTGTCTATCGGGCAAGGTTATCTTCAAGTAGTCTTCTTTAGTGGATATCCGAGCAGGGTTTGCAAATTAGTTCATTGCCGGGCAAGGTACACTAGTTTATGTAAATCCGGGCAAGGTTCACTTTATCAAGCAAGTTTGTTCTTCAGAGCCAAGTATATTACTCTTCCGAGTAAGGTTTGGTTAACCAAGTCCAAGAAGCCAAGTGATTGGAAGACCAGGCAAGTAGGTATTCATTAATAAGTATGGTCAAAGTATGCTTGATGATCTAAAGGAATATCTCTAAGTAATATCGGGCAAGGTTCAGCTCAAGCAAGGAACAGTACTCCCGAGTACACTTTGCTAATAAGTTATTTTATAGCAAAGAGCTGAAATTGATCATTGAAGAACAAGGTTGCTCGTAAGGGTTTGTCGGGCAAAGTCTGGCAAAGTCAAGAAGACTGAAGTCTACCCGGTGAGTATTTTACTTGGTAAAATACTCTTCAAGTAAAGTCTACCCGGAAACTGATTCCGAGTACACTTCTATGTTACCAAGTCCTGAAGGATGGTAGAGTACACAGCGTACTCGGAAAATGAAGATTTATGAAAAGCCTACCCGGAAGACTTGTTTTACACTTAGTTGTATTTTGAATATGTAATTTGAATATGTATGATTGTATTTAGGGTTTCTAGAAGGAATGACAGCTGTCCTAGGTTGGCAGACCTATAAATAGAATGTTTAGGGCACGCCGCCAAAAAGAGGCACAATAAGGATAGACAGACACATTTATTGAGATAGAATATCGTGTGACGGCTGTCCTAGGATTCCTAAAACCCTAAATTGATTATCCACTTTGTATGATGAAAATTATACAGATGGAAATCTTTTGAGTGAATCCTGTGTGTGCTTTCTACCTTTGATTATTCATTACAACCGTATGTTTGTTATTGATTCCGCTTTTAACAAACGGATATCTTTCTAAATATAGCAACCCGTCATTAACTCTCTTGTCGGCACATTAATCTGTGTGAGTTATGACATGATTAAGTAAGATCCAGCTGAAATCGAGGCTCCTGACACACTTGTAACCTCACCTACATATCAATTCAAGTCACCTATTAGGGGTTCATCCTTTTGGACCTCTAGCTTTACATCATCCATACATTCCTAAACCATCTCACAGACCTTACCAACCACAACCGAACCTATAAGCCTACCTTTAGCCATGACTACATCATTTCCAACTAAAAAAAATAACCATACCCATCCAAACTACTCCACAATCAACCTTCTCAACCACACCTCCCTCCACCATCAAAAGCCCGATCATAGCATCCGTACCCTTATCTAGCTGTAAATCGAAGAAGTCCCATGTGTTTCGAGATCCTATCCTCGATAGGATTAGAGCACTTGAGGAAGCAAATGAAAACCAGGCAAAAAGTGAGCTTTTGTTGATCAAGTTTATCAAAGACCAACAAGCTATCAATGAGCAGGTGACGAGACAGCGGTATGCTCTTGCATCTCGGGTGGCTGAGCTTAAATAAGATAGAGAGCTGGATAGATCTCGAATTGAGAGTCAACGAGAGTGGATTGATAACTTGCAGATCAGAGTCACCAGTCAACAACAGTTGATCAATCAAAACTCGTTGAGGAATGTCAAACAATATGATGAGATGGAAAGACTACAATCTAGGGTTTCTCATCTAGAAACAAATCTTCCTTCCTCCTCCAACTTTGCAAAAAATATGAGGAGGGAGCTAGATTCAACCATTGACAAGATGATGATTGAATTTGAAATCCTTAGCTCAAGGGTTAACTTGTTGGAAGGAGCGTCCAGTTCTTCTAGGGACGTCGACAGGTTGATGGGTGTGAGTGTGAGACTGAGAACGAGGATCGAGCTATTGGAAGGAGAGATTGAGGACCAACAAGAATTCAACAATGGTCATACCTCGTCAATCATTATCTTGCTATTTTGGAGGTGACGCGGTTGACTGATGAAGATGTTGAAAATCTGAGGAAACATCTGACGAACACTTACAGGGGATTCATGCAAGGAAACGAGCAAAGGACCGAGCATGACAACAGAAGAAGATCCGCTCTTACCAGACTTGTTGCTGATGCCGAGAGGGTCAAAGCTCAAGGAAGATTTCATGGAATCATCCCTACTATCCCAAGTAAGGAAGCTGGTGGAATCGATGTTGGTGCTAGTTCTGATGTTGAGAAGCTAGTGGTTGATGGAACCATTACGAGGTATGGAAATCGCTGCTACTACTTCCACCACAACTGGGCAGGTCAGTTCAATGACTTCTGCACTGGTTGCAACTACATTTGTTGCAAAAGTGAGTTCTTCTGTTTCTCCTGTGATTGTTCATGTTGTATAACAACTGATGGTTCAAGGAGGTGATGGTGATGACGGTGATGATGGAGACGATGACGAGTGCGATGATGATGACTCGGATGATGATGATGATGATGATGATGATGATGTGGTGGACAAGGACGATGACAATGATAATGAAGATACGTTCAATAGTTTTGATGAATCACATGATGGAAGCGCTGATGATGATTATGACAATGGCGGTGACGATGTCACTGGTGGTAATAAGGCAAGCCAACAAGGCTCACTAGATGAAGCTCAACGAACAAGGGATCGTCACAACTAATGCCGTAAGGCTGAAATAGCCTCCATCTTTAATGTTTCTTCTTTTGTAGATACCTGCTCACCGGTTCAAGAAGCCGTGGAAACTGAAAATAATGAAGACGATGACGATGGAATCAATTACTCTCTGAACCTGGACACTCCGATTCGTGATGAGACTGTGGTGGCCCTCCCTGCTAACTCTCAAGCTACCACTGCTGCCACTGTTGTTGCTAATACTATTGAAGCCTAAAAAGCTCCAAAGAGATGAAGTAAGAAGTCTTACTTCATCAGAAACAGAGAAATCGTGAGAGATCGACCATATCCCTATCTGGATGACTCCTTGATTGTATATTGCAAATGGCACCCAAGCAGCAAAACGTGGGCTATACGTCGAGCCAATGGAGATCTCACTTACATGCATATCACTGACATGCATACTCTCTTCCAGCTCGACATGAACTTCTTTAGACGAATAGTGGGTCGTTATGGGACTGAAAAGTAGATGAAGGGATGGTTCAACTGGTTCATGAGCAAGGATTGGAAGAAGGATTACCCTAACTTCAAGCTCAACAAGGGTAAGGCCATTCGTCATCCCACGGAGATTAATCCCACCACTGGAAAGAAGAAAAGGATGTGGCGGTGCAAGACTCACAAGGAGGGGAGACCGATATACCATGGAGAACCATTCCTCCCCAACTTGTTAGAGCAGTTCGTTTGTTGGGAGTTCGACAGCGACACAGGTGAAGCAATTATACACTGCGAAAACATGCATCATATGCGTTTCTTTGATGAGCACGAGCTTGCGGCGCTCAATAAAGAAGACCTGCTGAAACTCTACAACTCACTGCTGGGAACCGTTGATGACATCCGTCACGATAGGAATGATGATATAGTTGAGAAATTCAACAAGTTTGTGTGCTATCTTATTGATAATCAACTATACAATTATGAGGACGGCTTCGATTATGAGACCGACTAAAGACGAGAGCTAACGGATTAAATACTAAAGACTAGAGGGAGATCGTAGGGTCTCGTATTGTATATTAGTCTTTTGTATTTACTCGTACTGTAAACGTTTATATTAGTTAGCTTGTCGGTTTATTTCGTTTGTATGTTTGGGCCATAGGCCATGTAAACAAAGCTCATTTGGCCCAAGTAATGAAATATGGATGATATACTTCCTCCTATATAAGGTGAAGTATATTCATGCAAACATAAGCTTTTGAAAACATATTTTATCCACATTCACCAACTTTCTCCCTCTCTTACTTTATTTCTTTCCTTTTCGGGTAATATCCAAACAAGATCCGAGATCTCGGTTCCTCACTAGTGATTTCCACTAGTTAGTGTTGAGATTGATCCAAGTAGACTGGTGTGGTGCTGTGTTGTTTGATCCGTCCATAGGACCTACAACTGGACACCATTGAAGCCACTGCTGAAGCTGCCTGAGGCTATTATGGTCTAGGCAAACGGTAACTTTAGCTAATTATATGATTTATTTATTTATTTCATCTAAATTTGGAAACTAAAAACAACAAAACATGTCAAGAACACAACATTTGATATATTCATCTTCAGCAGATCAAATGCATCATAAGCTCTCTTTACCCATCTCCAGCTATCTAAACCATTTTCGATGACTCTCAGGCCGACCCCCGTAACAGACATCACCACTCCTAACCTCCACTATGTGAAACTACTGGCCGGCCATTGGAAAACACCAAATGACCCTAGCGCCACTCAACACGTTATTCCGGTGACTATAGCATCACCATCGCTTGTAATTCAGGTAACCATAGGACCAACTCCCAAAACTTAATGTTTTAAAAAGGGATAAAAACCAAGATATCAACTTCACCAGCCGCGACCAGGCACGCCCCAGCTCACGAAAGTCCGTTCACGTCGCCGCTCTTGGGAGGCCGTTGTGATGTGCGTCATCTACGTGGCTAGCTTTGGCCACTCGAAGCTCCACTCACGGCTTCACAACGCATAGTCTTATAGGGCTTGCACGTTAAAAAAAACATGCCTATTTTAATAAAGTTTATGTGATGGAACTTTTGTTATTTTCAAAAAAATATATATACATGCATATGATAATATTATAAATTGTATTAGTAAAATTGATAGATACAAAGCTTTAAATATTTTACAAAAGTGTATTTGATATTAAATAATTTATAATAACCTTTTTAACTACGCAAAATATGATACTTTGCATATATGGTATATTATAAGTTATTTTATTTTTAGGAAGGTGGCAGGAAAGTAGTATTTTAGGACCTGGCTAAGCTGTAGCTAGGTATTATCACCATTACAGCCTCAAGGCTATTGATGTGAGCCTTCTCTGTATATATATATATGCACCTCACTGAAAACGACTTGATCAGATCTCATCTGATTTTCTCCGGTTAGATAATTAGAATATCTTCAAACTATATATCCATCCAGGTATTCAAACCTCAATCAACTTCTAGACAACTTCTAGTACAATTAAGTTAAATATCAACCATTCAAATCAACAAGACAACAAGAGACATGGATAATGATCAACGATTCGGCTGGGAGCAGAAGCAAGTAGCACCGATTCAACATGAAGCTAGTGATAATTATGGATCAAGTCAAAGTAGTGATCAGTATTTACACTCTAATTATAATTATCTTCATCATCAGATCTCTGGAACTACTCCGACGGATTACGGCGGTTTCATCCACCAATTTTCAAGTATGCCTCCACCGTCGACGATGGTAGTACCACAATTACAAAATCAACAACCGGTTACACCACCAGATCACCATCAACAAGGTATGTGTGTCTTTCTTAAACCCTAATTTCATGTGCAATTTGTATTCTATTTCTTAAGACAAGTACCCTAATTCATGAGTGACAGCAAACACATGTTTATAACATTCAACACTTTTGATTTCCTTGTGTCTGAGGCTATGAAACTACTTAGTCGTGTTAATTAACCAATAATAAATATTATTATGATGACCCCAAGATTTATAAATGTTATTTTCAATCGATTTAGTTTGCTATGCCTTACTCTTATTGTCTTTCATAAAATTAAACTTTCAAAGAAGGTAGTGTAGAAAATTTGCATTCATCAAGTTTTGGAAATTTAAAGTTGTTCACCGATGACACTAATTAATGTTATATAGGTTATATACAATGGTAGGTTTTCAAATTAAGAAATAAAATGGTAATCTTGTTTGATAAGTTTTGTGCCGAACATATTAGTTTCATGTGAACACAAGTATACTTATCCAATTGCATTTATGCTGGAAGCTGCTTGTACCTAGGTTCAATGCACTGCTTACCTAATATGTGTTATACTTTCCGTGTAGAACTCTCTCTCGCTCTCTCTCTCTCGCTCTCTCTCTCTCTCTCTTTTTTGTTCTCTCTCTCTCCTCTTTCTCTCTCACATATGGCTGCATGTTATCACAAGACACTTGCATCATCACAATAATATTTTGTTGCAATCACTTTCAATAAGATTTATCAATGTTCAAGAAGAATGATTCACATGGCAAAATCTTATTTGTGATCTTTTTTTGTGTTGCTTTACAATCTTACTTTATCAAAATGAAAACAAAAATGATTCACCTAACTAGATCCAAATGATTGTAAATCAAAGCAAGATTTGCCAAAATTTGATCTTTCTTTTTCATCAAAAACTATTGCATGTTACCATTATATATGTTTCTTTTTCAAATATTTTAGTTATATGAATATGTATGTACATGCATAATATGTAGGCATCTATCTAAATTAAGCTGTAAGCATGAGGTGGGGTTGGTACCACATGAGGTTCTAGAATGACAACATTTGGTTTGAATGACGATCAACATACATCTCACCTACACAATATTCTTATATTTGGAACACATTAATTACCCTATTTAGTCATATTCTATCTATGGACAACCTCACATCTCAATCTCTTCCTCTTGCCTTTTTTTTTGTTATTTGTCCTCTTATAAATATAATATACACACACATATATACATATATATATATATGTATATGTATATATGTCGAGCATGCGCATTTAAATATACATATTTTCTTGTTCAATAAGCAAATTAAACAAGTTCATGTTCGTTTATATTAATTCATTTATATTTTAAACGAACATAAACTAATTAACGTAAATGAACGCAAGTGATCGAATGAAGAAAATGAATATTTTGTTCATTCTTTTATTTGTTAGTCGATCGATGGTTCTAATAATTGGTCGGGTGATCAGTTGATGAATATTGATATGCCAATTAGTATCGCTAGTAAATAATATATATATATATATATATATATATATATCATTACAGAACTCTTATATTATTTAAGAACTTTAAGAAACTCTTAATATATAAATGAATTTAAACGAACAAAGATAAATGAACAAACATTTGTGGAAGTTAATTGACTAAAATAAAAAACATGTGTTTATGTTTGTTCATTTAATTAAATTGAAGAAAACTTTGTGTTCATATCCATTCGTTTATTAGATATAAACACACATAAACGAATTTCTTGTTGAACGATTCGTTTATCCTACTGCATGGCCGTTTAACTTTTGAAGATTTCATGTTTATTACCATATTTAATTTAGATACTTTGATCCTTAACTAAGAAACCTTCACAAATCGTTTTTTATAATTATCTATTGTATCATAACAAATTAATATCATATGTTTAATTTGTTGTTTTCGTGTTTTAAAGAATCAACTGTGAAAAGACATTATAGAGGAGTAAGGCAAAGACCATGGGGAAAATGGGCCGCAGAGATACGCGATCCCAGCAAAGGCGCTCGTGTTTGGTTGGGCACGTTTGAAACTGCCGAGGGTGCAGCCCTTGCATATGATCAAGCTGCACTTAAGTTCAAAGGCTCAAAGGCCAAACTAAATTTCCCAGAACGTGTTCAAGGCCAACGTTATATAATCACCGCCACTACCACCACCACCACCGCTACTGCCACACAACCACCAGCTGCCGCCTCATCGCAGCAAGCAATAGCCACCATTTATCCAGATCTTCTTCAGTACGCGCAACTTCTTTCTAGCGATGAAACTCAAATGCGCCTTACTTCACTGCAGCTCTATAACCTCAGAATACCAACACTGCTGACAGTAGCACTCAACAACAACAATATTATTCTCCAACGGTCGGATCAACATCGTCATCATCATCAATGTCTTATCAGCCAAACTACATCAACGATCCGGTTTCATCATCGTATTTAGGGTCCCAACAACACATAAATTGGGAGGAGTGGAATGATGCTTTTGATCCCAATAAGAATTCATGAGTTTGCTAATTAATTAATCAAATGCAAAGGTTATATTATATATGGATTCATGAATCCTATGAATGTGTTTTTGGCTGGTCAAATTAAAGAAATCTGGCATGAATTAACTTAGAAAGCCAATCTTTATTAATATGGCCATGCAAATATATTTAATTTCATTGTTTTGTTCGTAATTCAATTCCCCAATTATTAGTCGTTGTACTTAAAAAAAGGTATTCCACTCATAAAATTTAGATGCATTCAGGTTTGGTTGAACATATTTACAACTTAAATTATTATCAAGATAAAGGATTTCTTTTAAGTAACTTAAATGTAGTGTTAACGATTATCAAAATTTAGTGACAAAATATATTGTACTACTTGACATAATCCCTTTAAATATATATTGCATCTATTTTTGAACTGCTAATTACTTTTATTCACCGACTAGCAATAAACTAGTTTTTTTATTTACCGACTAGCAAGAAACTAGCTAGATAGAAAAACTTAAAATAATTACATAACCAAAATCGGTTCTTGAAGCCAAACAATCCAGGCTTAATCTTACGATTCCTATTAATAAACTATACAAATAGTCAAATAATTAACAATTTGTCAGAAATGGTCTCTTTCTTCGTTTTTGACATCGAACTCAGATCAAGCATGAGACTAGAAAAACTTGTGTTCTTGAATTCAACAAAACCAAATGAACCCACTTTCTGATCACACTTCAAATCCTAGCAGCCATAGTACGATTACCAAAAACATGCTCCACCGTCTCCACTGCATTAGAGCAGCTAGGACATATATAACACTGATGGAACATCAATATATATATACCTTTATCCACCAGTTTTGTACTGATTGAAAGAAGATTTAGATAACATGATCCGCTATGCAAAAATACTAACTTTTTACTTTCCTTCCTTTGAATGAAACGATTCCATCTCATGTGCCTGTTCCAATCCAAAAGAATGAACTGGTCAATTTTTTTAAGCGTCATACTAACCGTTAAAACATTTCTTTTTTACTTTAATCAATAGAACATAAAAGTGAAAGAATATTATCATGACCAACTTTCAAACAAGATTTTCCTAGACGTTTTCAGTATAGATTTCTCGAGTAAGTTTAATTTTCGACGTATATTCCATCAGTAACTGAAGAAACGCTGATACAACCCTCAAGGGGTTAACCCAATGTCTCGACCGAGGTTTAATGTGATCTAATCATTACTAACCACCCTCCGGCGTTTCAGTCAGTATAGTATTGAGAGAAATAATTGTATAGAATGAGAGATTGTGAATCTTTTTACCGTTGGTAGAAGTGTGGTATTTATAGCCGAAGAGGATCGATAAGAATAATTGAGCTAGTTGTCGTCATCAATCGAACCTTCTATTGTCGTGGGTAAGCACATTTATGGTGTTTTGATCGGATGTGACAACTAGCGTACGTACAGAGATAGACATCACCTAGGGGTACAACGTTGGTGTTCCCTGATTGGTTGGTCATGGTCCTCTGGGAATCTTGGACTATGATTGGTTTAGGGATTACGTACTGCTTGTTTGTCCCCCTCGAGGGGTGACATGCCTAGGAGATATCTGTGGGTGGTTTTCTTTATTCCGCTGGCGTTGGGTGATGCCCACGGACGGGTTTATGACCCTACCTCTTCAGAAACCCATCCATCGAAAATGTGAATTCCAAAATTTAATATATCCTTTGTATCTATGTAACTTAAAATTTATATGCTACTTCATTTATTTATCATTTAATTTATTCATAAATCATAACAATGTTAGTTTCTTAAAAATTTCTATTATACACGTTTTTAATTTAATAATATATAAAAAAGTGACTTATTATCCAATTGATCATATGCTATATTTATCTTTTTCTAAGACGCTTATGTAAAACTAAAGAATACTACATGTAACCAAATATCTTACAACTAAAATTGTTAAGCATCCTCCAATCACCATCATATATATTATCTTTAATACAATAATAAATAAATATTGACCGGTTGATAGCTACGTATGTGGCAATTAGAGAACAGCTTTTATTACATCAAAGATTATATGTCCATGCATGCGTGAGCGTGGCTAGGAGGAGTAGTAGTAGTCCCATGTGCTTTATTAAAGTAGTTAGTCAGTCAGTCAGTCAGCCTAGCTAGGGTTTCATCAACCCCGCCATATCACTTGCTAGTATTATTAACATTGGAGAAAGGCAATCTACATAATCATTTGCATCAAATCTCAAATGGGCCATTTGTTAATTTCGATTTAATACCTTTTAAGGTAATGTATGTAGGGTAGAAGAAAAAATCTGGTAGTCTAAACTTGATCGTTTTTAATTGTTGTGTTAAATAATGTTTGCAAATAACTTTATTTATAATCCTTGTTAGACTTAACTAGTAGAAAAGTATTTGTAAGTACGACAACTAACTCTCTATACTTATGCAAGATTAGTCTAACAATTACCCCTTTAATCTTGAATCCCTTTTAACTATAAAACATTACCATCTTGACAAGGAATAATATTCTGAGCAAATTTGAACCTTATTCGGACCTGTTATGCCTATCATAATGCAAAAATGCTGCCCTGTCACAAACTGTTCGCTAATTTATATTGTTTGCTAATCTATTTGTTCACTACATCTGTCATAGAAGAGACTGTTTGGTCGTTATTTTCAGCCTTGTCATCAAGGATCCATGTATGACTAGTCGTGTGCGAGTTATAAAAATGAACACTTTATATAAAACTATATATACAGAAAATCATTAATAGAACGATAAATATGATAAAATTAAACAAAACAATACTATTGTAACAAAAATGATTTATACCATGAGGGTTAACTAGCATTTTTCGGCCCTTCGATATTAATTTATACTTGTAGGTATACTTTATATTTTTATATTTGTTTGAGACATTATATACCCTAGAAAAGAAAACATGTAAAAGCGAAGCATGGAACGTGTAGTGAGTCAGTCAGTTTGGTGTTTTCTAATATTCTTGAAGTAAAACATTAAAAACGAAATAATTATCGGGATCGCTTTCGGCATCTTATGTTCAAACATTGCGGCTGCTGTCATCTATGCCTTTTGCCTTTCTTTCACACTAGTTGTAACTGTCATCACTTACTTTTTGCACTTGAGTTTGACTATAATATTTGTAGGCTTTATTTTTCTAGGCTTTGATCTCCTAAATATAAATGAGTAATCTATTATAATCATTTGTATATTTTAAAAACAAGGTGGTGCTCACGCGTGCAGCGGGGAAAAAAATTCCTAATAATCATATAATAGTTATGGGTGTTTAAGGTTTGCTTGAAACCTTAAAAACGTCAAAACCAATCATCACATATGGTCAGGCGTGGTTTCTGAATGTTCAAATCATAGTAAACGGTTTAGTTTATGGTTTATACCAAAAATCTGTCATATAAAACCGGACTGAACAGTAAATTATTATTGAAGCTCAATGCGTGAAACCAAAACACTAGTAACGATCCAATTTAAATTTTCAACAATTTAGTTTCAGTTTTCAATGAAAAAAATTTGAACCAACGGTTTAGCTCACGGTTAAACTTAAAAACTGTTAAAACATAATTGTTCACACTCATACGTAACATTTTGTTAATCGAAAAAACTATGCAACACCCTACCCAAATGGTTAAAATGGGTCCAACATTCATACGTAACATTTTGTTAATCGAAAAAACTATAGACAATAAAATGTTATTTTTATTTTTATGGTGCAATTTTAAAATATATTAGTTTATGAAAAAGTTACGCCCGTTGGAAAATCGTATGTGGGATGTTGGTTTACAATTAAAATTAAAAACAGTATATGGGTAAAGATGAAGATCCAAAGTTGTAACTATCTCTTAAATTTACAAAAGTTGAAAGACAATGTGACAACCAATTCTAGACATATTTTCTAATAGACGAGTTTGCAACTATCTTACACGCTTTATATGGTGTACCTTATGTATTACAAATTATAAATTACTTTAAATATGGGTCTTAATTTGTCCATCAATAATATATTATATATAGTACAGATATAGATAAAGGACGGTACTTTGTCACGTTTAACTAAATGTGTAAAAGGATTAATCAAATGAAACTATTAACGACACCTTTAATTTATCTATAGTGGTCTTAATAACCTTCACAACTGAATACAACTACTAATAGGTCCAATAACTACCATAAGAGCATTATCTCCATCTCTATAATATATTAAAAATCATTATTTTATTTCTCGTTTTTAATTAAATAATACATTTTTATACATTTATCGTTACTTTTTATATCTTCATTCACAACCATTTCAACAAATATTAAAAAGTTATAGAATATGAATAGAGTTTCTTCAAATTTATGCATTAACAGTAACATGATCTCTCCTCTACTCACAACCACAATCTAAAATATATAGTACATATTCACATAATTTAAAAAACCTATTGTGACTGCTCTAACAAAGCTATCTCAAAGATATACCCTATATTTGCAATCTGAGTAAAGGACAAGCTTTTAGTGAGAATATCTACAAGTTGATGTGTGGTAGCATAACTACTAATCATAATTCATAAGAGACCCAACAAAAACCATATTCGAATACCACGTAGTTGCTCTCAAGACCGAGAGTGGAACATCATTGGGGCCTAGTGGGGCCATGGCCCCCCTCACTTTGGGCTTAGAGTTTCTTAGTGTGGTTCATTTTGCTTGAATATCATTATGATTTTTGTCTCCACCCCCACCCCAAGGCCCAAACTAATAAAGACTAAAATTAGGGAGTGGGCCACTGGCCAATTTGTATTGAAAACCTGGTGTGCCGTGTAGAGGTGCACAAAACGGTTAACCGGTTATTTTACTGACCGGGTTTTTCGTTGTCCAAGCCTAACCGGTTAGGCCGGTTAATTGGTTCGGTTAGTAACCGGTTATTCACCATAAATATCCTAACCGGTCTAACTGGGTTTGGTTATTACTCGGACCGGTTAACCAAAAACCGGTTAAAAACCGGTTTTTTGAAATAAAAAATAAAAAAAAGGCTAAAAACCTGGAAAAATAGAAAAAAAAGCTGGAAAATCATAAAAAAAAACTTGTTATTGATTGATTTTTTACCCATTTTCATATTCATAGCTTTAAAAAATACTTATAACTTGAAAAAAAAACATTTATAATCTACATGACATTGAATTCATTCGTTTATTCTTTCATTCGGGCTTCGGCTTCATTCGTTTATTCTTCTTCGTTATCGCCGTCTACATTAAACACGGGGTCTTCTTGGTCCGGTTCGGGACTACTCGATCGCACCGAATCATCATACATTTGTTCTTCCTCAGTTAGTGGTTGTGCGGCACCCATTGCTACTTCTTCTTCGTGTAGCTTTTCTTCAACATCGAGCTCTCCTTCAAGATTAGATGTATGTTGGATACGGTCCACCGCATTCAAGTGCTCTTTTAAGAAAATGCACATTTCCAACGATTCCGGTGTTAGCCTCGTCCTTCGTATCGATAGAGTCCTACCAGTCAAAGAAAAACACTTTCTGAAGCTACCGTAGAAGCTTGGACGATTAGTAAATCACGGGCCATGGCGGCAAGCACGGGGAATTGGGGTTCCATTTGATTCCACCAACCCAAAATATCAAAGTTTTCAAAATCATTCGCCGTGAACATAAAATCGGTTGCATCATACCGGCTTAGCTCGCTATTTGGTGCGCTACCACGAGCTTTTTTAATTTTATCGTTTCTTATATCATTTAAAAAACTTATGTTTGGGTTACTTGATGACGATGAGCTTTCTCCAAAACCCATTGATTGTCGAACGCCCGTTGTCGAACTATATTTAAGAGCATAATATTCAAACATGTTTTCTAAATAAGTATTAAATTTTTTCACTTGTTTTGATGCATAATTCGGGTCATCTAAATGCAACTCCAAAGCCCAAACAATTTTTTCTATTAAAGTTTCAATCCCAGTAACGGTTAAAGTCAGGTTCAATGCGGCGGCACAAGTAAAAACCGCCGACAGTTCTTCAAAATATTTTCTCAATTTTAATTTCATTGGAGCTATCATATAATCATACATTGGATCAACGTATTCAAAATCGTTTATTTTGACACAAACTAACCAAATTTTATGAAGAACCAACAGACTCGTCGGATAATAAACTCCCAACAAATAAGTGGTTGCGTTTTTAAAAACTTTAAGCAACTCGCTTAACTTCGAAATCGTTTCCCAACTCCTCGACGAAAATGCCTTAACTTTTCGTTTCTTAGCAAGATTGTCATGAAATAATTCCAAAGTCAGTCTTTGTCTTAACCTGTTATCAAGCATTAACCAAGTTGAATTCCAACTAGTAGGTACGTCGAAATACAGACCTAAAGTGACGGAATTTGTATCGATACACAATTGCAAATATCTTGTATGTCTTTGCTTACTAGCTCTAAAAATCTCGGGTAACATTATTCTAAAACGCTCGGTTAACCTTTTTATTTGCTTAACTTTTAAACCGTCTTGCACAACCAAGTTAATGATATGTACAACACATCGAGTATGAAAGAAAATACCGTCACAGATCGGTTGGTATTTTAGTTTTAGTCTTTCAACCGCGGCAGTATTATTTGACGCGTTATCGAAAGATTGGAAAAAAAAGCTTGTCTTGTAATTTAAATGTTTGTATAACACCATCTAAAATATAAAACAAGTTTTGGCCTGTGTGAGGATAACTAAATAACTCAAACGCGATCGTACGCTTCATTATTTGCCACGTGTCGGGATTAACCCAATGCGCGGTAACACAAAGATACGAAAACGGTATACCGTGTGGAGCCGACCAAACGTCGGTAGTTAAGTTAACACCGGTTTTTAAGTTTTCGAAACCCAAAACTAATTCTTGTTTAGCTTTTTCCACTTTTTTAAACAATCACGTCTTAAGGTAGTGCGACTTACATGTTGGTAACGAGGTTGGAGCGTTTCTTGGATCAACTTTGTCAAGCGCGGGTTGTAAAAGTGATCAAACGGTAAGCCCTCTTGAATGACAAATTTGCCATCCTTTCACGAACGTTGTCGAGGTTAAAAACCCAAATGTCGCCTCCACTGGTTAAATAATGCGCTTTATCCATGGCCGGATTGTTTTTCACAACATCACAATGTTTTTGTAGGTGAAGCCTTAAAGTGGAGTTCGACTCCGGTGCGTAAAATTTTACACATTTTTTGCACCGAGCCTTAAATGTCCCGTTCGACATTTCGCACTTGTTGAAATTACACCAAAGGGATTTGTCTCGGTTTGTTGAGACAATTTCCACGACGGTTAAACCACCAAGTTGTTCAAGTGTGGAAATTTTTTTTTGCGGTTTTGTCGTGGATTTGAGTTTGGTTTTGCGGTTTTTTGCGTTTTTGAGAGCTCGGGAAGTGGTGTAATCAACCCAATACACTCCATAGTTATTTATACTAATTAGGAAGGGTTAAAATGGGTCCAACGTTCAAAAAAAACGGTCATAAGACCGTTCACAAAGGTCATATCAGCTGTTGGCTTTTTTAAACGTTAATAACCGGTTATTAACCAGTTTTAAAAACCGGTTTATAAAAACCGGTAACTAACCGGTTTTCTATCTGAAATCAATAACTGGTTTCTAACCGACGGTTTGGACCGGTTAGAGCAATACCGATTACTAACCGGTTAGTAAATCGTTCCAAACCGGTTACATTGTGCACCTCTAGTGTCGTGTGCGACTGTCGACTATCGGAATATGTAAGAACTATTTTTTATCTATTCTTTATTTAATGAAAATAATTAATTTTTTTTTATGTATATGAACTAACTTCTTTATAAAGATTTTCGGCTCCTAATAAAAAATGTTCAAGTCTGCCACCGCTTGGGTGAGCAAGAAATGGTTCGGAACCGTAAGAACCGAGGAACCGGAACCGAACCGGTGCCTCAGAACCGCTAACGTGTGTTACCTTATGGTTCTCGTTTCTCGGTATATACATTAAACGGTTCCCGGTTCAGTTATGGGTAAAACCGCGATTCTAGACGTGGAACTGAAGAACCGGAATATTAAAAACTTTTTAAATAAATTTAGCAATCTCATATATTGCAGGGTAACTTATTAGTCGGTATCCATTTAATCATTATTTTACTCAAATATTCTTTCTTTGCATTCAATACCTAGCAGTCAAGATCAATTATGTTTCAGGCTTCTAAGGTGATATAATATAAAATGATATTATATTTCTTTAATCTATCTCCGCTAATGATTTATTTAATTTTAACAATTAGGTTTTTAATCAAAAAATAATATATGTTTATATTGTAATCTAAATTAATTTTATCATGAAAGAATACATACATTTATATAAACTTGTTTTGAAAATTGCAAAGTTTTCACAACTCATGTAACAACTCGGTTTTCCAAAATAATATTTTTTTATTCATTGACCCGACTCGTTTTACGTTCGGGAAATTTTATCGATAAACGTATCGCGTTATTCAATTTAATATTATTTTATTAATATTGCTTATCATATTTAATTAATATAAATATAACTATTGTTTTGGATAGAAATCTGTTAAGGATAATGTATCCAAATTCGTTTAGTGACGATTAGTGCTAAGGTGGTAACAGTGAATGTATATATGAAATCTTGATGAACACAGCGATGTGATTACGAGGGAAAAAACCCTTGATTATGATAATTTTACTTCGGTCAAAAATTAACAACGTAATCTTTGGTCGAATTGCTTCGGTCAAAGATTAACAACGTAATCTTTGGTCGGATTGGTATGTGATTATTATAATCTCCGGCACAAAAAACCCCCGGACGGTGAAAACTATCACCGTCAACTTTATTAATGATAAAAAGGGTTACAAGAGTTGGAGTTGTGGATCAACGAATGCTATATGTGATTACAGATTACTTAACAGCTAGAATATGTGTGAATGTGTGTATCTCTAATGTTGATCACAACTCAATATATAAAAAAAAAAAAGAACAAGTAACTAACTAACAACTATATCCTATAAATCCGCTAGTCTTCCACTCTTCATCATCGTGCTCTTTGACCACGTGCTAATAGCCGTTTATTAACGAATTAAGTGGTGGTCTAGGTCTAGAGGCCGTTGTTGTTATCTAAACGTCGTTCTTCATACAAAATTCATCCATTAATAGTCATGTTGACTAAGGATCCCGGATCCAGACTTCAGCTAAAGAACTCTCCAGGAGGATCATTGATCCATGCACGTCTTCAAGAATAACATATCTCGTCCTTAGTACTCAGTAATTGGTCATGTCATTCTGCTACTTCTTCCACTGGCTTAGTCTTCAGTCTCAACCATGTGTTGCAGGTGTCTTGTAGTGGAATATACAGCAGACTGGATCTTAAAGTTGTTATATCTGTCTAACACATCACCATACTAAACGCAATCATTAGTAAACAAATAATACCGTGGATCGTTGATCCTTCATAACCTGATACATATCTCGAGGATAATCTATCCATAAGATAGTTAAGGATTAAGGATCCTCAGCATAAAATTCATGCCCTAACAATTGCCCCCAAAATAGCGGGTGATTGTGTAAAACAGATGTCATTTTGAATTTCAAAATCCCTGCAAAAAAGAAGATGATTAGACGTGTGTCAGGAGGTTAATATCGATAAGCCATAATTATACGCCGCCTATATATGAGATAATTATAACTCTCTTATAACCACAGATCCAGGGGTTCTTCCAGGTATCCTTCTTTCTCCTTCTTTGTTTTCTTTCAATATGTCGACTGCTTCAGTATCCTCTTCCTCTTATTCTTTCAATCATACCGACCTCGATGATATCTACTCGCATGGTATCCTTCAAGCCCCTTCCTTCGAGATCTGTAAGTTCACAGATCCGGAGATTGACGAAGTCCGATCACACTTTCCGGCCAACACAGTTTTCCGACCCTTCGATCCTTCAGCCCGTAGTGACAGTATATCGAAAAACTGGGTTTGCTTTCCGGCCCAACCATTTCTTATAGGCTACAAGTACCCTTTTCCCAATTTGACCCAAAGATTCTTCACCTTGACGGGGATTAGTTATATCCAAACCATGCCGATGTTGTGGAGATTTCTTCATACCATAGAGAGGATAATCGAAGAAGAAGGTGTCGAGTTCGGCTTAGCAGAGTTGTCGTACCTGTACAATCTGGTTACCCATGGCTCCAAATGCTTCGTCTTTAAATCAAAACCCCACCAAGTGATCCCCATTTCCAAAGTTACCCTAAATGGTACCCTCTTGAGGAACCAATTTTTCTTTGTAAAAAAGGATTCCATACCGGGTGGAACTGACCTTCCCAAAAAGTGGATACCAAAGGGTAGGATCTAGGATCCTTAGGTAACCAAGGTAGGATACTTTATTCTTTTGCTAATATTTTTCATTGCTTGTGTAGTTGAGAATTTTGATTTGCTATCTGATCTTCCTGAAGTCGAAGAGAGAGTTGAGAAGTTCTTATCACTGGATCCTGCAATCAGAACCTTTCAAGCCAAGTTCATTGAAGCTTTTCAAGAATCACACTTAGAGTCAATCATGTCAAGTAAGAGTAATAATTTTTAGTATTAAAAAATGTAATAATTGAAAACTTATCTGCTAATTACTGTTTACTGGCGCCCAGAAATCAGGAAAGTATGCTTCCATGTTCTCCCTTGAGGATATCGATTGCATGTTTACCAAGAAAGAGACCCCAAAACCAACTCCTACGGCCGAGCCTCTTCCAATCACAACTCGAACCAAGTCAGGAGCTAAGAGGAAGAAGAGTTCAGATCCAGAGAATCCTTTTGATGCCGAGAAGCATCAAGTATCCTTCTTAACTTAGTCTGTTTCCTTGTTATAGGCCATTAACTCTTCTCGAAGCCATTATGAGAAGACTGTTGGCGAGTATGAAGAGACCCTTGCTGCGATGAGATCCATGGCCGCCGCCAAGGACAAGGCCCTCTCTAAGATGACCAAAGAGAAGAAACAGGAAGAGGACCATGCTTCCACACTTGCAGTCCAAATGCAGGATGAGATCAATCGAGCCACTGAAGAAGCAAAGGTCTGGGCAACTAAGTCGGTCCTTCAAGCTAGAATCAAACTGGTGACTGAGGCCAATGATCCGTCTTTTGACAAATCTTCATGGGAAATCAAGAAGTGGAAGCAAGCCTTGATCGACTTGGGTGGAGGCGAGGATGAAGCTGAAGGAGGAATGGTTGATGCAGGTGAAGCAGGGACGAGTGGTGTGAAGGACCAGGATGAAGCTGAAGGATGCAACGAGGCAACGGTGGAGGTGGGAGCAACCGCATAAACGGGCGATGAAGGATACAGAAGACAAGGCCCAAGCCCGTTTTAGTTTGCTTTGATGATGTTTTTATTGTAGGTTCCTAACCGGATCTACACAGGAGTATCTCGTAACACGAGGGTGCGGAATCCCCTACGTATACGATACGAGGGTTGATACAACGAACACGTAAATCAAACGTAAACACACGCATATAAAGGAATACTTGTTGAACGATGATATTGATAAACCCAAATCACTAAAACACGTAACACAAAGGTCACAAGTACAGCCGTCAAAAGTAATGTCAAGGTAAGCCGAAGTTAGGAATATATAACACGACAACTTCGCCTAACATGCTAGGCGAAGTTGTCCTAACTTCGCTTCCTTCTCAAGTTCGCTTAAACACAAACACAAACTAACAAGTTCAACACCATCAGAACAGTATAACGATTACAGACACAAATAAACACAATATAATTGAACTACTGGAATCATGAACCAACAGACTCCCCCTTGGCAGTAGCTTCATATCTCTAACATCTTTCTCGTGTCTTGTAATCCAAAAATCACGTACCCACCATCTTCAAGCATGAACGCCCTGTGTCACACAGACAGAGACCACCTTCTAGTACTTCTTTGCTTCGTCTTTCCACGCAGGAATATAGAAAATCTTCTTATCATTGAGTACCTGAAAATCAGCTTGAGACAAATTAACCAAGTTCATTGGATCATACACTCTCGGAATCTCCTGCTCGTCTTCATCTTCCATCACCGCTTCAGCAGTTTGACAATCAACATACCACCACTTGAGCTCCTTCAATACATCCTTGGGCATCAGCTTCATAGGAACCTCTTTCAAGCAACGAATCGGCTTATACTTCATCACCATCCAGGGCTTGCCATCAGCCCGCATTCCCCGTTCCTTATCTTCAACCAACTTCCCTTTCTGAGGCTTCAGAAGCTCAAATTTTTTCTCCTTAATAGCTTCCTTCCATACTATCTTTCCAATTATTCTAGCAATATTGTCATCACTCCTATTAATCAATCTCAACCAAGCCAAATATTTCACCTCACACTCAGGCAAAGTGTTAAGCGATCTCAATTCCTTAGCAAAATACTGAACACCATCATATCGCTTTATCACAAACAACTTTAATTGTTTATCATACAACCAGCAAATAATACCTTTCTTTGATTCAGCATAGCCCTTGATATTGTAACTTTTCTTGAACATTGTTGGTACCACTGGCTTCTTTGTCTTGAAGAACCATTGAGCGCAGCCTTCTTTCCATCTGGGCTGCTCTTCCCACTTCGAATCACCCGACATATTTTTATCTTGAACTACATTTTCTTGATCAATACTTGGAATATCGTGCTCAACACTATCATCAACTATCTCTCCTTCCTCTAACCCACTGTCTATCTCTATCTGTTCACCAATTCTCTCCATCTCACTAGCCGTTAATACATCATCAGCCAACTCATCCTCCTCATTTACAACAACCATTGTCTCACCACCTGTACTGCCTGACGGTCCAGCAAACTCCCCCTGAGATGTGGAAGTCCCAAGATTTTGTTAAGTTCTTGGCAACTCACCACCTGCATCTTTCGATGCATTGGGATCATCGTATCTGTCTTGTCTTTTCTTTGTTCTCAGCTCATCACCTTGGCAACTAGTCTCCCCCTGAGATGCTAAGAACTGCTTCAACTGATCAAACAGCTTACCATGCTCAACAATCAGTGCAGTCTGAAGTTGATTCTCCGCCACCAGTCGATTAATAGCTTGTGTCTGAATAACGTTCACCCTCGACTGTTCAGCAACCACCCTTTGAAGAACCGCAATCCTCTCAGAATCAGACAAATTTGTATCAAAATCAAAGTTCATGTGAGAGGTATCCTGAGCATACGGTGGTGGAATTTCCAAGCTTACAGGAATAGCAGATGTAGATTGAGTAGTAACTGGGGGTGGCACAGAGACAGATAACCCAGCAGTCGCTACTAGTGTGGACTCAACAAATCTAGCAACCACCTCTGATGGAGTAAGAGTATGAGGTGGCAAAGAAACAATCTCCGGTGTTGATAATTGGACAGTGGATGGAGCAATACCAGATAATGAAGATACGGGAACCAAAGGTACACTCGAGGTCACCGGCAATGGAACTGCCGAAGAAGCAGGTAACATAGACATACCAGATAACAATGGTGGAGAAAAATGAACAGCCCTTGAACTTTCACCAACTTTTGCCTTCTTTGATCTTCGTACCAAACAATACAAGTCTTCCTCAAAATATGATTCACTATCATCCGAGTCTTTCTTTCATTTGCCATGAATACGTTCTTGTCTTGCAAGAACTCGCTGTGCTTCAACAACATCATCAGTGGAGGAATCAGACAAAGTCTCCTCAGAATCCCCCACAGAGGCAACAGACGGACCCACATTCACACCAGAACCTGCAGCAATAGAAGCTTGAAGTTCAGCAGGATCTACCATACCCATATCAAAGAAACCTTGTCCTCCAATGGCAACTTCAAGATCAACCTGTTCTGTAGGAGCTGCAACTGGATCAACCACGGGTGCTTGTTGTTGTTAGTGCACGAAATTGTTGTCCGTAGCATTCGAATAATTTAAACATAGTCTAGATTGAATATTTATTATAAATGGAACATGTGGCCTATAAATAGGTGGTTCTATGCTCATAATTAGGTGTGTACATATTTAGAGAGAGATCTAGATCTAAATTATGCTCTCCATAAGTTATTTCCATCCACCATAATGTATTCATCCATATTTATCAATAAAATAATAATTTAACGTTTAGATCTTGTACATAATCGATGTATCGTATTAGCGGCTAGATCCGTGGCGGGTTCACACAGTTGTACCACGGGTGGTGGTTGCATCACAGGAGGAGGTTGAGGAATAGCAGCTTGTTGCGGAGCCGGATCATTAAACTCATCCTCCGGCGGAGCAACATAAGCAGGATTCACCAAATAACCAAACAACGCAGTGTTCCTTGGACGAAGTTCAGGCTTGCTACGAGCACTAGAGGACCTACATTGTGCAAAGATTCTCTTGTTTACACTTTCAACATAGAAAATAGGACAACGTTGTGGCAGATTAGGAGCAACATGATTGAGAATCATCTGTTAGAACCTTTGGTACATTAAGAACCGTTCCCGTGCCAATCCCGTCGCTGACGATCGATCTCGTAAAATACCATCTGACTGAAACTATAAGGCTTATTGTATGTCAGTGCAGCCATTGCAGATTGCATCGTCGCACCCATACCATCTGTACCAGCCTTGCGACCAGACATGCACACAATCATCACGTGCATCAAAAACCTCCAATGAGAATAGAAACCCCTTACGCTTTTGAGAATCATCCAACGGACCTGAATAACCACCCATACGAACAAACGCACCATTTCTAAAAGTAGCCGAAAACTCAGTAGGGTCCTCAGTCGTCTCAACCCCAAACTGTAACGCTTCCCTGATCTGATTTGCCGAGAACTGTATCACTTGATTATTCACAGTAGCACGCATCACTGGAGGTTCAACCCGACAGTCATATTCAACTGTCCTCCAGAAGTATTCTATATTCAGTATAGATATCGGTAAAGTAGTTGTAATAGCATGAAAGATGCGTGAGTGAATGAGAAATGAAATTATCTCACGAAAGTCATTAGTTCCACGACCATCTGGATCCAGGGTGATATACATGTTGTGACCCGGGAAAAATTGTCTCTTATCATCTCCGCCCACATCTCCACCTGTACCACCAGCACCAGCCACAACAGCCATACCTGAACATCACAAACGGGCTAAGTTAGATCTCGGAAGCAACAATTCTTAACTTCGCGTTATACAACTAGCGAAGTTAAGATGCAGCGAAATTGGTAAGTTCGCTGGAAATAAAACTTCGCTTGATGAGAAGAGTTCACACAGAGAGTAACTGAGTTGCAAAACCCAAGCGAAGATGACACCATTGGAAACCAAAGGTTTATGCAGCGAAGTTGATACATTGGCGAAGTTGCAAATAACTTCGCCATAACCCTAACTTCGACGTATAAACGTCAGATCACAAATACCCAGTTAAGTTGAAGAATGACTGATCAGAGAGTGATTACATGAATAAGGTAGTCCGATTAAGATTTCGAATAACATATTTATATCAAAACAATCTTAACTCGGATTGACAAAAGTGGGTTAAGTGTTTTACTAAAATCGAATTAAAACATACATTGTGTAACACGATGATACTCGAGTGACTCTAATTATGCATTAAGAGAACTTTAGAAACCTTAATAGCCGATGGAAAAATCGATTTGGAAGATGTTGAAGAAAAGTAAGTTCGCCGAGGGTTTGTGTTTAAAAGTTTGACCAAGTTTGACCACCCATTCATGTTATATAGTTTTGAAAAAAAACTTCGCCCTTTAGACAACTTCGCCCTTCCTTAAGTTCGCCCATAGCAAAGTTAAATAAAATTAAGAATAAACAATCAAAAACAAGTAACCAAGTGTTTAAAGATGATAAACCATAAGACAAAATGCATAAATAAAAGGACGGGATCAAATTTCAGTCTTGCAGAAACCCAGCGTGTTTTTAGAAAAGATCCGAACAGAAATCATACTGATTAAGAGGCTGTCACACAGATCCATGTTCAGAGGTATTATGACATAGAGAAACAGGTTGTAGGCAGTTATAAAACTTAGTATGGTTTTCATTGCTTCTGTGATACGGATTAAGTTCAATTAAGCTCAAAATTTAGATGGACATCACATGAGAGATTGTGATGCCTCCTATCTATTCTCAAGGCGTATTTGGCTCTCCCCAGGTCACCCTGAGTTGACTTCGACCTGTAGTGTCTGATCAATCAATATTCACATGTCAACTTCCCGATTCATCTTCCCGATCTGTCTTATACTTTGAATATACTTTGAATATGCCTTCATGCCTCTATCTAGATATTTGAAAACAGATAATCTTCGTAAGGCTTAACGATACTAATAAGACCCTTTTTTTTAATAGTAAGAATACAACTGCAAGTCCCGAATCTGGATCACTGCAGAAACGTAACACTATCTTCGCGGGGATCAAGACACTCACGGGCTCGTGTATGACTGGGTAATCACTTTTCTGCCTATCATTCGGAGAGATATATGTGGAGACATGCACATTTCAAAATGACACTCCACAGTAAATCGAGTAGTTTTAGTTTGTATCACTTCGACTTTTACGCACCATAGAAAGCTACCATAACATACAATGACTATTCTTGAGTCTTTTAAACCTAATAACTTCACTAGCTAGGCACACAAAATCAGTTTATCTATCACTTTCCAAGGTTGGATCAATTTTCACTTTTAACACCAATATTGAAACTTCTTGCGAAGTTATAGACTGAAAAAGTATATCATTTCCCAAAAAAAAACAATCTAAATTTAGACGCCCGGATCAAGTCAAAGTCTTTAGGTAAACGGCTCTCCTGAAGATCCAGTGGATCAGCAGGACCAACCACATATAAATATGTGTCCCTCCGACTAAGTATAATCGACTAATTTTCAGCGAAAGAATAAAAACACATCATAAACTGCCCCGGTCGCTTTCAGTTATCTGGTTAATGGCTATCCTTATAGTCTACACGTAGATTTAAGGACCAAACATATTCATGGAATATGTCTATCAAACTTGAGCAACCGACATAGTTTTAAGCGACAGTGATGTTTTTTTTAAACAAAATGAAAAACAATTTTACTCGGGATTGATCATCCCATTAAGCTCAACAAGGTTTTGAAAACGGGATCTGTCAAACGCTTTTGTAAAAAGATCGGCAAAATTATTCAGTGAATCAACCTTTTCAAGCACAATTAATTTCTTCTCAGCACAATCCCGTATAAAATGATGACGAATGTCAATATGTTTTGTTTTAAGGTGTTTAACGGGATTGTTTGTTACTGAGATAGCGGTAGTGTTATCAATGCATATAGAATTCAGACCATAATCACGCATTTGTTGTTGTATCCATAAAACCTGGGACCAGCAGTTCGATGCTGCCATGTATTCTGCTTCGCAGGTGGATATGGCTACTGAGGTCTGCTTCTTGCACTGCCACGACACCAATCTTCCTCCAAGAAACTGACATTCACCAGTGGTTGACTTCCTGTTCTGATTACATCCTCCATAATCAGATTCGGTGTAAGCTACCAGATCCAGTTCGCCTCCTTTAGAGTACCAGAGACCCAACTTAGGCTTTCCTTTAAGGTACCGCATGATCCTCTTCACTCCCTTCATGTGCGATTCCTTAGGGTTGGCCTGAAAACGAGCACAAATACAAACTGCAAACATAATGTCAGGTCTAGAACCAGTTAGATACATTAAATAACCTATAATTTCCAGATACTGAGTGGGATCCACATCTTCATCACTGTCAAAATCAGCACTCAAGTTGTGGTTGACGCAGATTGGAGTATCAAACAGGGTACTATCGTCCATTTTAAAGCGCTTAATCACATCGTGAACATACTTAGTTTGATGAATGAACATGCCATCCGTCTTCTGATCAACCTGTAGACCCAAAAAGAAAGTTAATTCCCCATGGCGCTCATCTCAAACCTTTACTTCATGACTGCTTCAAACTCCTGACACATAGAGACTCGTGAGGCAGCAAAGATAATGCCGTCCACATAGACCTGGACGAGAAGAAAATCACCCCCTTTTCTTTTTATAAACAAATTACTGTCGATATTCCCTCTCTCAAACCCATTCTCTAGCTAGTAATCTGACAAAGTTGTATACCAGGCTCGAGGTGCCTGATGTAGGCCATATAATGCTTTGCTTAGTTTGTACACATGATCAGGAAAATCTGGGTCAGGGAAACCCGGAGGTTGTTCTACATATACCACCTCATCTACTTTTCCATTTAGAAACGCACTTTTAACGTCCAACTAAAACACTTTCATCTCTTTGTGTGCCGCAAATGCTAGGAACAGTCGAATTGCCTCTATTCTTGCCACAGGAGCAAACACTTTGTTGTAGTCAATTCCTTCCTGTTGATTAAACCATTTGACTACCAATCTTGCGTTATTGCGAATGATTACTCCCTTCTCATCTCTTTTACACTTGAATACCCACTTTGTACCGATAGCATTCACGTCTTCTGGTTTTTCAACTAACTGCCATACTTCCATTTTTTCAAACTGTGTCAGTTCTTCCTGCATGGCTTCAACCCATGATGTGCGAAAATATATATATAAATAAATAAAACACAAGTCGTAACTAAGCTTTAAAAACCAAACAATCTATCCTAGTTCACACAAACGGCAAGTGTACCGATCGCGTATAGCACAGATGAGAAAAGTCTGGATATCGAACTTGCAGACACGTAAAAACGTTTATAATCACTAAACTCTAACCAAGACTCACCAAAATATTTAATTGATTTTTTTAGATTTAATTTAACTACTTAACTTAACTAAATGAAAACTTTTGACAAAACTTTGGAAACTTTGACTGCAGTGATAAAAACTTCTACCTAGGTAAGAATCATATTGAAGGAGATGACAAGACAATGGATTGAAAACTCTCATGACACCGGTTCTAAAGGATGACACAACTAAGGTTCGCTCAAGAAGGTCAGATCACCTCTCGGTCTCACTAACAAACTCTAACTTATCTTAGTTGATTTTAAGAACAAACCGGGAAAACAAATTATTAATATGTTCTAATGCCGACTCACCTCTCGGTCTCACCGACACACTAGCCTAATGGAAACGAATACTATGCAACCAAGGATAGAGGAACAATTCAACTTAACTTAAACTAGACCAACTAATCGCTCAAACACCCAAACCCGACAAGAACAAAATCCGCTCTCGCGCGATCTTAATTCTAACAAGTAAAAGTAATGAGACGAGTTTACTTCTTATCACCTCTTGGTCTCTAAGAAGGTGTTTCACAACTGATTTTATCTAATTAATTTACCCACTTATCCCTACGGTTGTACTTCCCGCAAATAAACCCTAAACACAAAGTAAAGAGCCTTAAACATGCAACAACTAATCAAAACCGATTCAATTAATTAAAGCACGAGGTTATTAGGTATAATCAAACAAAACACAGCCACTAAACACAATCTAATTTACTGTTAAATCAAACTTTACATTAACAATTTAAGCCATGATCATTAACAATCCATATTACTAGTCAAAACCTAACAATATTCATCAAACCTAGGTAGAACAAACAAGATTAGCTACTCATTGATTTTGGACAGCAGCATACATTCGAATTAAACATCATATAACTCATCATAAACATAAGAAAACTCATTCAATGATCAAGAACAATCAAACACAAATCAATCTCTAAGTAACTTTCAAAACAATCCAACAAAAAGATCAAACTAAACAAGTTAGGGTTCTTGAACAAGAAACAAAGTTTAAAGATGATTACTTAAGGTTTATGAGCTGAGTTTATGAGTTTAGATGATGCCTAGCAGCTGCACAAGACTCTCCTTGGTGTTCTTCTTCCTCTCCAGCTGTCACAACCACCAAACCCTAGCCGCCAAACTCTTTTTCTTTCTCTCTTTGCTGCTGCCGATCGCAAGTTATGGGCAGAATTGGGGCTGCTGAATTTCGGGATTTAGGGCTGGTATGGCAGAAAATTAAGTTAATTAACTTAATATAATATCATTTAAGGCTTCTAACTTGTGGGCTTGGGTCGGGCCTTGAGTTGTAGTTTTGAAACTTGACCAAAAAGGCCCCTAGAATCTTCCAACTTAACTCTTTTTTCACCATCATTCATAAACCTACAATTAACATTTAAACTTTGTAAATTATTGCACTTAACCCCCAATAATTTAATAAAATAAACAATTAAGCATAAAAACCATGATAAAATCATAAGGAAAGTAAGTGTGTTTTACAACACATCAAACATCCCTAAACTTAAGACTATTTCGTCTCTGAAAAAGATTTGACTGCAGTTGGATCAGAATCGGAAAATCAAAGTCAAATCAAACATATAGGTTAGATTTTAAAGCTCAGAAAAACGCAAAAACCGCGATCATCGATATTGTTGTCCACCTAAACCCATGCCTTAATCTTTACCGGGACAAATAAGATCCGACAATAATATTACTTAGTGGTTTACACAATTAAGACCCGCTTATTTTCAGCTTTTACCGGACCAGACCACCCCAACTTGACTTAAACCTCAAAGTTAGCAGATTTAAAACTTTGTTGCTCAATATTTATGAATAGCTAAGATGATCAACGGTATTGTTTATCCACCTAAGCTTAAGCATCAAAGTCTACCAAGCAGCCATTAGATACGATTAAGGTTCAATTTATTAATAGCTAGTGTTCCCCACAACATGACATACCCCCGTTATCAAGCAATACCCCAAATCCATCACCATAGGTGAGTATGCAAAATTTCATCTGTAGGGCTTACATGTAGCGTGTCCCTTGTGGTCCGTTTCTTAATGGTAATGAGACGCAAGCAAGGGGACCCCACATGGCTAACAGCGTGGATGATCAAGTCTGTAGTGTATTTATACTTTTGTACTTTTTGTGATCATGTTTATAGACTTATAAGGGTTTGCTCTTTGGCTTTATTTTAAATATCCACAACCCCACTTAGGAATCGTGAATACCCAAATGAACAGATTGCATACAGACCCATGGTCTCCGGACCCGAAGCATCCCATCAATACAGGATTTAAGGTTATAAAACCATACGCCAATGAGGTGTAAAACACTAAACTAGCAGTTTAAGATTTATATCACAGGCTACACGGCATACTCTAACGTTAAACCTACCCAAGCATCATATGATAACGTATTCAAATTTTTAAAACTCATGATACTACCACTTTTTTTCATACCAAAATTTGAGGCTTGAGTATGGCCCGACCTTTCATTGCTTATTTTCCACGGACAAAACGTTTTACCCACAAAAGATTTCTGTTTAACTGTAGTTCATCTTACGAAGATGAATATGACCCATTCTTGACAATGTAGTTCATCTTACGAAGATGAATATGACCCATTCTTCGATGCCACGGCTCTGACTCAGACTCTGTAGCTTTTGACAGAAGACATGACTCTTCCGTTGCCATCTTGGTTGACCGATTACATATGTGTTCTTTTCTCTTGGAGCCTTCATCACAATCCAGGTTTCAGGAATCTTGAAACCAGGAAGCACGAGTGCCTCAACTTTTGTAAAATGCATAGTGTATTCATTGTCACAAATCTGAGAGACACTCAAAAGATTGTGCTTTAACTCTTCCACAAAATTAACTTTTTCCAACTTTATTCTCCCATTGGTAACAGTACCAATACCAATAATTCTTCCTCCACTTTCTCCTGAAAAACTAACCCTTCCTCCTTGAACGGTCTTCCAATCACGTAACAATTTCTTGTTACCAGTCATGTGCCGGGAACAGCCACTGTCAACAAACCACATATTTTTTACAGCCCTGTTCAACTGTTCCTGCACAATTAAAGAAACAAATTAAAAACGGGGGACCCAAGACCTTCCGGTCTTGGGTTGATCAAACCTATTATCCGGCATCCAGTACCTTGGTTGCCCAACGTTCTTTTGAGGAAAGTTTCCATACGATCAAAAAAGAAAATTTCTAGATAGCTGGCTATGAGGCCATCCAAACCTGCTAGAATTTCTAACATTTGTGGAATTATAATTGTTGGTTCGGTGGTTCACTGGGAAAAAACGAGACTGATTTCTTTGAAATCTTGGATTAGTCTAACAATTGTATGGTGTGTTAGCATTCTTACCAGTATAACATTTAGTATTCGTTTTATTCTCAGTTTCAGTTGGCCTCATATTTTCATATTTTCTCCGTTTCAGAGGACAGTCATTGACAAAGTGGCCTATCCTGTTGCATCTAAAACAACTTTTGTTCGAACTATTTGTCTTCTTTTGAACATTTGTTTCAAAAGTTGTTGTAGATGATGAAGCTGTGTTACCATCAGGTTGCTTCACATACGGTGGAACAAACGGATTTAGGGAAGATTTCTTTTCATCAAACTTGTAATCCTCCCCTCGTTTTAGTAACACGACCTCATCTTTTACCCCACCAGATTCAGACGATTTGTCCGAATTCGATGAGACAGGACTTGTGACATCAAAACTTATCTGACTCGCGTCACTCGCATTAACTTTTGTATCTTTAGCAGAGACTCTGATTGGAACTGTCTGACTAATTTCAACATTAACGGTTTGTTGATTACTAGGATTATAAGTATAATTATTATTGTATGGTGGTGGAACTTCTGTGAATCCGATTCCCACTTTGTTAATTGGGGAACGTTGAACACTTAGAATATGGTCAAGCATCACCGAAGAATTTCTAAACTGTTCAATTTTCCTGTTCAATTCCACCACTTTTACCTGGTAATCAGCTATTTGTTTGTCTTTTTCAGCTATCAGTTTGGTTTTTTCTTCTAAAACTTCATAGCTAAGATCAATGACTTGTAATTCTTCAGCTAGGGTAGCCTTAAGGCTTCTAATATCTTTCTCACTAGCTTTTATTTTTACCGAATAGCTATTTTCTTTAGTTTTAGAATAGTGATGTTCCTCTTTTAACAATTTTAACTCTTTATCCGAAATAACATACTGATCGGTTAAGGCTTTTAATTGATCAGACAGTTTTTCACATTGTTCACAGGGAGATTCAGAACATACCTCTAAGAGCTGATCATTTATTGTGGGCTGATCATTTACTTCTGCCATGTATGCATGGTCCTCCACTGGTTCTCGGTTGCATCTTTCAGTCTCTATGTTCACTAGATTTGCTTGTTCAATCACCTCCTCAACTTGTATATTCCAATTGTATCCACCGTTCTGTTGAGATACCATGGCCTTGATTTCATTTCCACTTCCATTTTGTTGAGTAGGTCTATTCTGACTTCGTTCGACTCTCTCATTTGTACACTCTCTAGCAAAATGACTATTTTGTTGACAGTTATAGCAGAGAACCTTTGACTTGTCGAACCCCGGTCTTTCTCCAACAAACTTTCTGCCAGTTTTCTTCATAAACCTCCTCACCCTTCACACTATCATAGCCATCTGCCACTGCAGATCCATTTCTTCCATGTCATCAGCATCTATCTGATCATAGTCCTCATCCAAGGTTGCAGGGTCAACTATTTTTCCTTTGACGTAGTTCTCATAAGAGGCAATGAATGAGGCATAGAGAGCAAATTGTTGTCCAGCTGATTTCACACTCATAGGCATCTGTGTGTAATTCTTGCTAGAAGCACTGGTTGAGAAATTTCCAGCTAAGGATTGAGACTTTAAGGGACTACATGCACCCGCTACAAAAGATACGTCACCATCCATATTGAGTATCACATGACCATCTTGAGCGGAGTTTGGTTCTTCCCTCGAGTAGTAGGCAGTCAATTCTATTTTTGAACTTGAGTTTGGAGAGCTTTTAGCACCATACATTCCCGAATCCTGAACCTGATCAGTAGGCGTCTCCTTTCGAACCATGTTAAGTTCAAAATTACGTAACTTATTAACCACCTTATCCAAGTCAAATTTGTCAAATTCCTTATCTTCTCTCATCAGAACTGTGTACATTTCCCATTTTGGTGGGAAAGCATCAAGTATTTTTTCCACTATCTCTTCTTCCTTGTATTCAATGGAGTAGTTATTCAGCTCGGTCATCAGGTGATAATATCGTGTGATGATGTCATCAAGTGATTCATTTTTCAGATACTTGAATACAGAGAATTGAGTTTTCAGCAGCTTCGTCTTGGAGTTACGAATCCCAACGTTTCCTTCATGGCGATTCTCAAGTGCTTCCCACAATTCTCTTGCAGTTTTGTACTTTTTGAAAGTATGGAGAATCTCTTGAGGAAGAGCCATTGTTATGGCTGCATGTGCTTTACTTTCCGCTTCGTACATTTTCTTTTCATCGTCCTCCATCTTACTGTATTTCTTAATTTGTTAAACACGACCTTCAAACTCAGTAGTTGGTGGAATGTACCCATCTTGAATGCAGACCCACATTTTTGCATCTTGATACTTCACATACTGTTCAAACCTATCCTTCCATGCAACTAAATACGTACCTTTAAGCAGTTTTAGAGCTTTAGTTGCTGAACCAGCTTTGACTTCCATCTTTACCAGTTCTGTGATATTTATCGAAGTCATACCTGAATGAAACGAGACCTAGAATCCAAAAACGATATTCTGTGAACAGTGAATAGCGAAGTTATTATAACTTTGCTATTGAACAACTTCGCTAGCTACTAAATTCGCTAGCCACCAACTTCGCCTGATGTTAACTTTGCAGACCTTTTAAGTTCGCCACTCTTATAACTTCGTGCATTCCTAACTTCGCGGAAACCCTATATCTTCGCTGAAACCCTAAGTTTTGTGTCGACAACTTCGCTAAAAGCTCGGCTTAGATCTGCAACTTAGATTCTTTGATTTCGAAGGTTTTAGGGGTACAATGAAGTGCGATTTGAAGGGTATTGTTAAGAAACAAGAAAAATAACGGTATACCAACGTGAATCGATTCCGAGAATAGTCTATCGGAATGATTTTAACACTCGTGTGATAATCCCAAACCACACAATCGCAAGCAAATGCTCTGATACCAATTGTAGGTTCCCAGTCGGATCTACACAGGAGTATCTCGTAACACGAGGGTGCGGAATCCCCTACGTATACGATACGAGTGTTAATACAACGAACACGTAAATCAAACGTAAACACACGTATATAAAGGAATACTTGTTGAACGATGATATTGATAAACCCAAATCACCAAAACACGTAACACAAAGGTCACAAGTACAGCCGTCAAAAGTAATGTCAAGGTAAGCCGAAGTTAGGAATATATAACACGACAACTTCGCCTAACATGCTAGGTGAAGTTGTCCTAACTTCACTTCCTTCTCAAGTTCGCTTAAACACAAACACAAACTAACAAGTTCAACACCATCAGAACAGTATATTGATTACAGACACAAATAAACATGAGATAAATGAACTACTGGCATCATGCACCAACATTTATGAATAATAATTTTGGTTTGCAATAGACAGTAGTAACTAGGGTAAAGGATCCATGATCCTTAAGACAATTTGCGGGGGTGACAAAGGTGGATGGATCCTCTGTTTGTGGGGATGAAACCTTTGATGCCCCTGTTTTTATCTTTCCTGCACTCATGAACAGTTCGTAGTACTCACTTAACCCGGGTGGATGGTCCATCTTTGCATGGTGAAGTCCGGGTTAAAAATTTTAGATAAGTCCTGGTAACTTGTGCTTTAATAATATAAAACTTTTAACTATTTGCTTGTTTTTTATTTTAAAAGTTTGTTTGATATAACTTTAGCATTATTGATAGTTTTGAAAAATAATCTTGAGTAAAAGATCTTAGGATAAAAGATCCTTATGAAAATTATTTAGGATAAATTATTCTTTAAGAATAAACTCTAGGATAAAATATCCTTAAAATTTGGTAAAAGCTTTTATAATAGATTACCCTTAAAGGAACAACCCTTTAAATTGAAACATCCAAAAATTATTGCAACTAAGACAATATAAATTCATTAACCGAAACCATACCAGAAGGTCTAGATAGACCTAAGTTACCATAAGTATTGAACCTTCCATGATCCTTGATAAAATAACCTTAGGATATTGAATCCAAAGGACTTTGTCTTCATAATGAACTTAGAAAATCTGTTGCAAACAACTAATAATGTTAATTGGGATCAAACCCATTAAGCTAGGGACAAGCCCAAATAATAAACTAGGGACAAGCCCGTGCAACTGGATACAAGCCCATGTACTGGGGACAAGCCCGTGAACTGGGGACAAGCCCAAGGATACGGATGTCAACTGGGGACTCGCCCAACCGGGATTTAGCCCAAATGTGAGATAACTTGAAAATGTTATAAACCTTAGCTAACATGAAAATGTTAGAAACCTTTGTCATGAGATAAAGTGAAAATGTTATATACCAGTAGTATGGTACGTCTACCATAAATCGTAGGATCCTCCATATAGCCGAAAGTAACGAAATTGTTAGCCACTAAACGTGTATTGGTCCCGCTGCCCCTGACTATATGTTGGATAGCGTGCGCTTCAGGCGAGAGTGTAGAAACTCTATTTATAAGAAAGGTGAAAACCTTTAAACCTTAGAGGATATGACCATTGGGGATCATATCCAAACGTGGGCTAGGCCAAGGGAAATAGTATAGTACCTTGAATGTAAAGGAGAGGTGGCCAACCTCTTGATCATCAAACATATTATTAGAATCCTGCATTGTTATTTAAAACTTAGAAGGAACAAAAATTGTTAAGAATATGTTATCCTTAAAAGTGTAATAAGAAATTTAAGAGAATAAGTGGTTATATAGATATTACCAATTTTGAGGATCCTTGACCCTTTAAGGATACTTGATCCTTAGAGGATTCTTGATCCTGATCAGAAAAAGTATTTCTTGAGGTGGATAGCATTCCATGCTCTTGGTAATCTATTGCCTTCCATTGTGAGAAAATGGTATGCTCCATTTCCTGCCTCCGACTCAATCTGATAAGGTCCTTCCCATTTGGGTGCTAACTTTCCATCAGCTGGATTGGTAGTATTTTGGAAGGTTTTCCTCAAAACTAAATCTCCTTCTTGAAATCTTTTGATCCTTATATTCTTGTTGTATGCCCCAGCTACCCTTTGTTGGTAAGCTGCCATTCTGATCTTGACTATGTCTCTGAGTTCTTCAACAGTATCCAAGTCTTCAAGAAAGATTTCTTCATTGGCTTCAGGATCACGGATGCTCGTTCTTGCTGTAGGAACCACCATCTCTGTTGGGATTACTGCTTCTGATCCAAATACCAACAAAAAGGGTGTTTGGCCTGTTGCATTCTTGGGTGTTGTCCAGTCGGCCCAAAGAACATATGGTAGTTCCTCAGCCCGCTTTCCCTTCTTGGATCCTAGCTTCTTCTTTAAATTTTTTATGATGATTTTGTTGCTAGACTCCACTTGACCATTAGCTTGAGGATGTACCAGTGTGGAAGTAATCATCTTGATGCCCCAACTGTCACAAAAGTTAGTGGTTCTTTTCCCGATAAACTGGGAACCATTGTCACAAATAATTTCTGAAGGTATACCAAGTCTAGTAATAATATTTCTTTTAATGAAAGATATCACCTCTTTTTCGCGTACTTGAACAAAAGCTTCTGCTTCTATCCATTTTGAAAAGTAATCAGTCATTACAAGCATGAATGCTTTTCCTCCTGGTGCTTTTGGTAGTTTACCAACAATGTCCATTCCCCACTTCATGAAAAGCCATGAAGAGGATATAGATACATTGGCTCTGCTGGCTGGTGAAGGATATTTGCATGCCTTTGGCAGGCATCACATTTCTTCGAATACTCTACTGCATCCTTCTTCATTGTCGGCCAGAAATACCCAGTCCTAAGTATCCTGGAGAATAATGCTCTTCCCCCTGTGTGGTTGCCACAATCTCCTTCGTGAAAATCTTTAAGTGCCTCCTGGATTTCAGGATCCTCGATGCACCTCAAGTATGGACGTGCAAGAGATTTTCTGTATAGCATTTCATATAATAAAATATATTGTGATACCTTGAGTTTGAAGGATTTCGGATTCTCCGTAGCTGGAATCTCTCCAGTCTAAATGTATTTCTTGATTGGGAGGATCCAGGATCCTTGGCTGTCTGAGGATAATGGATCTCAAAGTACAATCTGTTTGTCACTTGTTATTTCTCCAACTTCTTGCTCTCCTATTGTTGGCAATAGTATATGGATAATTGGGATCTTCGTATCTTCTGGAATTTTCAAGGATGAGGCTAAATTCGCTAAGGCGTCTGCCCCGGCGTTTTCCTCTCTTGGTACCTGTAGTATACTAAACATTTCGAAGGATTTTACCAATTCCTTCACAATATCTAGATATTTGATCATATTTTCACCTTTCACGGTATAAGAACCGTTAAAGTGGTTAGTTATAAGTAACGAATCCATATAAACTTGAAGATACTTGATCCTCATACTTTTGGCTAAAAGTAAACCTGCGATGAGTGCCTCGTACTCTGCCTCATTGTTGGTAGCTTGAAACACACATGCAATGGAGTGGGGTATTATGTCCCCCTATGGCGATTTCAGTAGTATGCCCAATCATGTTCCTCTTATGTTGGATGCTCCATCAGTGAAGAGGATCCAAGGATCCTTGGTTACATCTAGTTATTGAACCTCCAACTCGGCTTCTTTCTGTATGTCATTGCTGAAATCAACCACAAAGTTTGCGAGTGCCTGCGATTTGATAGTTGTTCTAGGCTCATACTGAATGTCAAATGCACTCAGCTTTAGAGCCCACTTAGCCATCCTACCTGACAATTTTGGTTTTCTGAGAACATTCTTAACAGGATAATTAGTTCTCAAAATAATAGTATGAGTCTCAAAATAATGTCTTAATTTAGTAGAAGCCATAATTAAAGCAAGGATTAACTTTTCTAAATGAGAATACCTGGCCTCTGCGTCTAAAAGACTCTTACTTACATAATACACTGGGTGCTGTTCACCTTCATGATCCTTGACGAGGACGGAACTTACTGCATTACCTGTGACTGCTAGATATAGATATAAGGATTCTCCATCCACAGGCTTCATTAAGCTGAAGCTGAGGATAAGTAATCCTTTAAGGCTTTGAGCGCAGCCTCATGCTTTTCCGTCCATTCAAACTTCTTATTTTTTCTCAGAATGTTATAGAAGTCTTTGCATTTCTCGGAGGATCTTGAGATGAACCTATTGAGGGCAGCTATTCTTCCCGTGAGCCTTTGGACATCCTTGGCATTTGCATGAGACTTCAAATTGAGGATGGCTTCAATCTGTTCTGGGCTTGCTTCAATTCCTCTTTTAGTCACCATATATCCCAGAAACGTTCCAGCCTTAACACCAAAGTGGCATTTTGACGGATTCAGTTCCATGTTATACTGGTCAAGGATATTGAAAGCTTCTTCAAGATCCCTGAGGTGATCCTCAACTTTCTTTGACTTCACCACCATGTCGTCTATGTAGACTTCCATGGTCTTGCTTATCTGATCCTTAAACATCATGTTGACCAGTTTTTGGTATGTAGCCCCTGCATTTCTTAGTCCAAATGGCATAGCAATATAACAATATATGCCGGTAGGAGTCATGAACGCGGTATCCTCCTGATCAGATGGTTGCATCTGAATTTGTTGAAATCCAGAGGAAGCATCCATAAAGGTAAGCATTTCATGTCCTTCCGTTGCATCCACCATGGAGTCTATACGTGGTAACAGGAAAGGATCCTTGGGACATCCCTTGTTTAAATCTGTAAAATCAACGCATACCCTCCACTTTCCATTCTTTTTTGAAACTACAACCACATTATCCAACCATCGAGGATATTGAACCTCTCTGATCATACCGCCCTTAAGAAGTTTTTCAACTTCTTCTTGTATGATCTTGTTCCTCTCATGAGCGAATTTCCTTCGCTTCTGATGGATGGGTTTAATGGATAAATCAAGGCCGAGTTTGAAGGATATCATGTCTGAATGTTTGAAGGAAAACGTGGATTTTCTTCATTTTAGGAAGGATATCATATCCTCCTCAATCTCATCGGGGATACTAGATCCTAGGAACACCTTTACATCTGGATCCTCGGGGTCCAAGGATACTTCCTTTAAATCTTTCTCCCGAGCTTCCATTACGTCCCTAGGATGTTGCTGTGGTCGCTATGCTATAGTCTGCTTGGCTGTTGGCTTCATTGATGAGGAATAATAGTTCCCGGCCTCTGCCTGATCACCAACTATCTTCACAACCCCCCATAGGGTAGGTAGTTTGATGCATTGGTGGTAAGTTGAAGCCACCGCCTTCATCCCATGGAGCCAGGGCCTACCTAAAATAACATTGCAACAAGAAAGGTTATCAATTACACAAAATTTTTGATACGAATTTAACCCTTCAACATAAATTGGGAGGTCGATATCCTCCAATGTCTTCTTGGTTTCTCCTCTGAAACCGACTAGCACTGATGTTCTAGGAACGATCTCGGAATCTGGAATGTTCATCTTCTTAAGGACATCATGCTGGATGATGTTAACCGAGTTTCCACCGTCAACTAAGATCCTGCGTACATAGTGGTTAGCAATAAATAAAGTAATAATTAAACCATCATGGTGAGGATCCTGGATGTTTAGTTTGTCTTCCTCATCAAAAAAGATCCTTTTTTCTGTTGCTAAAGTGGTGGACACTATTGGTCAATCCCCGTTATCCAACTTGATTTCTTTGGCGAGCCTTTTTGCTGCAGAGAAGGAAGTTCCACATATGTCGGATCCTCCGGAGATGAAATTGACCATTCGTGTGTCCAGTTCATCCTGGTGAGGATCCTGGATACTCGAATAGAAGAATATTCTTTCATCAGTTATTCGAGTAGTAGGGATGAGTGTCCTTCTCTCATCGTCCAACTTGAATTCTTCAGGACAAGATGTTTGAAATATGTCACAGTCTCTGGAGACGAAATTGATCACGTGAGCATCTAGTGGTGGTGGCGTTGCTTTTTGTGGAGGATCTTCAGGATCCTGGATCCTGGATTTCATCCTTCCCAAGAGTTCTTTAAAGTAACCCTTGCTCAGGAGTTATCCGATTTCCCTCCTTAATCCAATGCATTCGTATGTCACGTGGCCAAAATCTTCGTGGAAGGCACACCACTTAGACTTGTCTTTGAAGGTAGTCGTCTTCTCATTCTTTCGAGGCCACCTTGCTTTTTCCCCTAGATCCTTCATGGCACAAATTAAGCCATGGGTATCTACGGAGAAACAATACTTGGATATGCAGGGTTAGTCTTCATCATCATCTCCTTCTTTGACTGCTCGTACGTTTTGATTGTTGAACTTGGTGTACGGCTTTGAGTTGTTGTTCCTGTATGAGGATCCTTTATTCTTGTCACGGGATTCCTGTTTTGTTTGAGCCCCCAATCTTTCTTGGATCCTTTTGTCATCTTCCAGCCGTATAAACCTTAGTGCTATGTTCCTTACTTCATCTAGAGACCTGCAGGGTGTCATCACAAGATCATCATAAAAGGGGGAGCCCCTTTGAAGTCCCATCTTAAAGGATTCAACAGTAGTAGCCATGTCAATATTAGGGATTTCCAGAGCTTCTCTGCCGAACCTCGTGACAAAATCCATAAGGGATTCATCACTTGGTTGGACAACTCGGTATAAATCACTAGTTAACTTCTCAAATTTCCTACTACAAGAAAATTGACTGTTGAACAAGTTAACTAAATGTGAAAAAGAAGTAATTGAAAAGGGAGGAAGACTTAGCAGTCATTTTAATGCTGATCCTGTTAGTATGGATCCAAAGCCTTTACACAAGCAGGATTCCTTGAGTCTCTCAGGAATGGGGTTGATTTCCATCATTTCTCTGTATTGTGCCACATGTTCTTCAGGATCAGTGGTTCCATCATAAGTCTTCATGTTGGGGGTTTGGAACCGTTTTGGGATTTCAGCATAACAGATAGGCAGAGCAAATCTGGATAATTTGTGGCTCCCCTCAGGTATCTCGGGGATTGGCCGTATCACCCCGGGAACACTGGATATCATATCCTTAAGCTTCTGTAGTTCCTTGGCCATAGCTTGGTTGATACATGCATCCTGCATGGAACCACGGTTAGCATCTAAGGATAAAGGATCATACAAATTACCTCTTTGTTGGGCGAAGGTTGGCATCTCGGATGAGTATCTGGGATAAGAAGAGTCAGCGTTCGGAGTTGGACCACCCGACGCGATAGTCTGCATGGGAATGAAATCTCGTTCATGGACTTTGGAGGATCATTGATGTTGGACTCCTGAGGATCCTGGATTCTGATAGAAGGATCCTTGAGGTTGGGAATTATAGGATCCTTGAAGATATAATCCAGAGGATCCTGGTTGAAGGATGGTTGATTCTTGTTGGAAGTGTGAGGATCCTTGAGTTTGCTGACCCATGGACCCTTGTTGAAGGATAGATGATCCTCGCTGAAACAGTGAGGATCCTTGAGTCTGTTGACCCATGGATCCTTGTTGAAGGATAGATGATCCTTGAGTAAACTGAGCCATGGATCCTGGACTGGTGAAATTCAGCATCCTGGGTATCAGGGGAGTGTGATCCTCCGCTGGCCTCTTAGTCTTCTTGAGATCTTCTATCTCACGAAGGATCCTCTGGTTGGTCTTGTTCTGATGCTCCATATATGCTTAAACCTGCGAAAACATAGATGAAACATCACTGTTAGTATTAACCACCGGCGCAGCAGCAGCAGTTTTCGAGCTCTGGAAGACTGGTAATTGCGTCTTGCTTCCAGCAGCAGCAGCCTTTGGTGCTCCCGTGATTGGCGGGGGCATCGGCGGCAAAGTTCTTGATGAGAGAGAAATCGAAGATGGCATAGTTGATGAAGCAGAGGTTGATTGATAGGCCATTGATGGTGATATGGGTATGAGAAGGTTGAAAATGATAGGAATAATATGGATTATAGCACCAATTGCCCCACGGAGGGCGCCAAATTGTTTTGGATAGAAATCTGCTAAGGATAATGTATCCAAATTCGTTTAGTGAGGAATAGTGCTAAGGTGGTAACAATGAATGTATATATGAAATCTTGATGGACACAGCGATGTGATTACAAGGGAAAAAACCCTTGATTATGATAATCTTACTTCGGTAAAAAATTAACAACGTAATCTTTGGTCGAATTGCTTCGGTCAAAGATTAACAACGTAATCTTTGGTAGGATTGGTACGTGATTATTATAATCTCCGGCACAAAAAACCCCCGGACGGTGAAAACTTTCACCGTCAACTTTATTAATGACAAAAAGGGTTACAAGAGTTGGAGTTGTGGATCAACGAATGCTATATGTGATTACAGATAACTTAACAGCTAGAATACGTGTGAATGTGTGTGTCTCTAATGTTGATCACAGCTCAATATATAAAGAAAAAGAACAAGTAACTAACTAACAACTATATCCTATAAATCCGCTAGTCTTCCACTCTTCATCATCGTGCTCTATGACCACGTGCTAATAGCCGTTTATTAACGAATTAAGTGGTGGACTAGGTCTAGGAGCCGTTGTTGTTATCTAAATGTCAGTCTTCATACGAAATTCATCCATTAATAGTCATGTTGACTAAGGATCCCGGATCCAGACTTCAGCTAAAGAACTCTCCAGGAGGATCATTGATCCAAGCACGTCTTCAAGAATAACATATCTCGTCCTTAGTACTCAGTAATTGGTCCTGTCATTCTGCTACTTCTTCCACTGGCTTAGTCTTCAGTCTCAACCATGTGTTGCAGGTGTCTTGTAGCGGAATATACAACAGACTGGATCTTAAAGTTGTTATATCTATCTAACACATCACCATACTAAACGCAATCATTAGTAAACAAATAATACCGAGGATCGTTGATCCTTCATAACCTGATACACATCTCGAGGATAATCTATCCATAATATAGTTAAGGATTAAGGATCCTCAGCATAAAATTCATGCCCTAACAACTACTTTGATTTATATGCAAATTCAACCCCAACTTAAACTCTTACCCAATTTTGTTTCCAACTTAAACCCCAAGGGACTAAATTTCAATTTCGTTATAACCCATATACCTTAAACGGGTTATCAAGACCCAAACCCAAACCATTATCCGTTTTTCAAATTGTTAAGTCTTGGACCACAATTTTCGCGTTATATTGATAATTGATCTTGTAAATATTTTGTTTATGATATTCTTGGCCTAACCGACGTTACTAGTATGTTAATTATATCAATATTGATTTGTTTTCCTTAATAATCAAACCTAGTAAGAACCCTAATTTCAATTCTTTATAAACGAGATGTTATAATGCAATTAAATTCGTCCTCATCATCCTTGCATCGTCGCCATCAAAACCCCTCTAATCAATTTGATGTTAGTATTCATCTGTTTGTCCGTTCATAGTCATTTTTGGCCGTCGTTGGTCTACACAATTAATCATTCAATCAATCATCGTTTCAGGTAATTGTTCATGTTGTTTTAATTGTTTATGAGCCTAGATCATTAACCCTATAGTTAATTGATAGTTTATATTATGGATTAAACGATTGAATCGTCTAGGGCTTGCAGTCGTCTGGGCATGTGGTCTGCGCTGTCTATAAACATTTGTTTGTGTGTTGTAACAACGTGCAAGCCAGATCTGTTGGTTAGGGTTGTGTTGTTTAAGACTTTGGTGGCCAGGGGCCGCGGGTTCGAAAACCCCCCACCCCACGCCAGCTTGTATTTTCTTTGGTATTTTTGGTTTTTATCCATTTAAAGTATTTTGATGATCTATGTAATTATATTATAAATATTATACAATAATTAATCGTTATTTTTATAAACCGATAACGTTACATATGTTTGTTCCGCATCTTTATTAAAAGTTCGTTTATGTATAGATACGTATCTATAATACCACGAAAACTAATATTTATCGATTTAATATATATATGTATATAAAATTGGTAAACTTTATATATATTTTTAACAAACTAATAATGTTTTTAAAGATGCATTTTATTCATATAATAATTTTTATATATTATATTAAATATTATAATATACTCTTAAACGGATTAATAAGCTAATAATATTTTTAAAGATGTGTTTTACCTATATAATATTTTTATATACTTTATTTGTAATTTAACAAACTAATAATACTTCATATAATATCTTTATATATAATAAGATATTATATTAATTATGATTAAAAAGAATATAATATTAACGTAATAATGATTATAGTTATCATACTCGCCTATCCGATCTAGTCATTAACTTAGCGTATCTTCGTATTCTTTTTCCTTATTAGGCCTTATCGTAAACGCGCGTGATCCGCTTTCGTCATTTTTTTGTTATCTATTCACTCTTGTCATCTATCGAGGTGAGTACCACATTCCCCGTATTTTACTTGCTTTCCACGTTTTGGGGACATATGTGTAAATTATATTTCGAGTTAAGTGTCATTTTAGTACCTGTGGTTTAGCAACTACGCAACTTTAGTACCTAAACTTTATTTTGTGCAACTTGCTACCTCAGTTTCAAAAAACTTGTCATTTTAGTATTTTTGGCTAACCCCGTTAATTTTTTCTCGTTAAGTCAAGGGTAAGCTTGTAATTTCAGTTATTTTATTAATTCATTAAAGAGTTAATTGCCATTTTAGTACATGTGGTTTGGCCAACTACGCAACTTTAGTACCTAAACTACGCAACTTTAGTACCTAAACTTTAGGTACTAAAGTTGCATAGTTGGCCAAACCACATGTACTAAAATGGCACTTAACTCTTCATTTAATCAAATTCCCCCTTTTGTAAAGGTTTTGTTTAGTTTTTAAACATTTGAAAACCCTAGGGACCGATGGTGTCAAATCTTAAACTAAACAACCCCCATCCCCTTTCTCTTTTGTTTTCCGGCTTCTGTCCCGATCTCAATACCGGCGGAATTCTGGCCATCTCAGCTCTGGCCAACTGGTTAATTTTCATTTTTAATTCCAACCCAAAATCCGCTATACATTATGTGCAGTGCATTGACCTAATTAAGCAGAGATTAACAGCTCTGATTGATGAAATCGGAGGGCGGAATTGGGCCCAATTGTGTTGGTGTAACTAGTTGCATGATCCGTTATAACCAATTTTGACATTTCTATGGTTTATGAGGATTTGGGGGTCTTTCAAACTTGACTATAAAAGTATTCAGAACCAGCTTATGAACAAGTCAGTCACTTATCCTACTGGCTAGTGCATCCCTCGTTAAAACTTTGTAAAGACCATAGGCGCGAGTTTGAGTCCCTGTCACCACATATTTTTTTGAGTTTATGATAAAATAATTGAAATTACAAGTTTACCCCTGACTTAACGAGAAAAAATTAACGGGGTTAGCAAAAAGTACTAAAATGGCAAGTTTTTTGAAGCTGGGTAATTGCACAAAATAAAGTTTAGGTACTAAAGTTGTGTAGTTGGCCAAACCACAGGTACTAAAGTGGCACTTAACTCTTTTTGAGTTTATGATAAAATAATTGAAATTACAAGTTTACCCCTGACTTAACGAGAAAAAATTAACGGGGTTAGCAAAAAGTACTAAAATGGCAAGTTTTTGAAGCTGGGGTAGCTAGTTGCACAAAATAAAGTTTAGGTACTAAAGTTGCATAGTTGGCCAAACCACAGGTACAAAAGTGGCACTTAACTCTTATATTTCTTATATATACTTATACTCAAAAACTTCAACTTTTTCTTATGTGTTAGCAACTTATACCTTACTTGTTTATGTGTTTATTTGCTTTGTATGCTTCCGCATTCGAAGAGGTCTAACATAATCTCAATCTAGTATGATCATACGCCAGTCGTTAGCCTTTGTGCTTCTCGACATCTCAGTTATACTTGCTCATTTGGTTAATTTGTTATTCTCATATGACTTGTTGCAACTACTTATTTATATATATACTATATGTACATTTAAACTAGTGTGTTGCTCACTCAACCTTGTGTTGACAAAAATATTCTATTTTCAACGCATATGCAGGTTATCGTGTGACGTGATTATCAATATTGTTTGAAGCAACTTTGGATGCATGTTAGAGATACAAGAATTAGATTTGAATGTTTATTTTACTTGTTTACTTATGAGTTTGATGTACTTGACTATTTAATAAAATTTAATAGATATTGACACTTTTAATATTGCATATAATAACCTTTGAAAAGTTGTGAGCAATCAGTTCACGCCCCGGCATTTCCGCCGTAGGTTGGGGTGTGACAACTCATTTGATAAATAAACAACCAAACGGTTCTGGCACATAATCGATTAGCGAGAACCGACTTTACCGGTTTACTATAATAGATTCTGACGTTCTGAACCTATTTTTCAATCATTTTTTTGTTCCAGTTCGGTTCTTGCGGTTCTGAACCATTACACAGGCCTACTTGAGATAGTTAATGCGCTAAGAAAATACAAAAATAACCACCTCATAACTAGGACCAATGTTGTCAAGCCAAAGAGTGTGTGTACAACTTGAAGATAACTGTAACTCATGCATGAGTGACATAATCCACCAGATCTTAGTAGCAGCATGGCCAAAAGTAAGTGGGAACAATGTGGCTGGTGGCCCATCGGTAAAGACAAAGCCTTTAAAATGCATGGGTTAGGAGATCTTGGTCCAAGCCCCAAAGACGACAAGAGCTAAAAGAAATTTGTCGTTAAAAAAGTAATACAAATAAAAACATGATAATGAGTAATCAAACAATGATTATTGGGAAAACCCTAGGCACTAGCGTGACCTTGAATAGTAGTTGTAAAGAGGCGAGAGATAGTCGGCACATGTATAACAATCCAAAATGTGTGATTGAGAATGTGAACTAAAAGCAGGTTTGTCCCACATTGGTAAATGGAAAATGGTTTGTCCTACATGGATAGAATGATAAACTTATGAGCTCCTAATAAGAAGGATGGCTCAAAAGATGATATTCTTGTATGACAAGACAAACTTTGTGGCATTATCAATGGTGTAGAGCACTTGACGCGCACGAGCACGGGCTCGGCGAAGTGTGATGGGCATACTGTGGTGCTTTGATAGCGCAATGTGGAGTGGGACCAGGTCATGACAGGTGTCGAGCCAAGTGGTGAGTCAATTCTGCCACGCCACGCGATGGATAATTACAAAGCTCGTTGCGATACGCGAAGCTTTGTAATTATCCGGATATTTTGGTGGTCTTCGCGCTACGCGACGGGTACTTAATTGACCCATCGCGCTACACAGTGTGTTGGAAAATTAATCGTGACTCGTTACATGCCACGTGGCATAGCTAGGGCTGACTCGAAAAACCTATAAGGCCATCGCTCTACGTGATGACCTTTCGTTGAGGCAGTCGCTATAAGCGACCGACTTCCAAGTCAGCTATAAAAAGGAGGTAATCAGGACATTGTTTCGTCGCTCATTCGTCTCGCTCCCTCTTGTTTTCTTATACAATAGTGTTGTTATAATACAACTAATAGCTGCAACGATACCCTATCCAATATATCAAGACTCTGATACATGAATCCAAATCGTCACCTGAACAAGGTGAGAATTTGTGCCATCGTTCAAAGTTTCAAATCTCTTGATTATAGTTAAAGCCTTTTGGTTTATACTAATACGCACTACATTGTATTATTACATTAGGTTCTTGACACCAGGAAGCTCGTAATTTGCAAACTTGCAAGGTGAGACATTCGAATTTTAGTACAACTCACATTCGTGTGAGACAACCACTGTTCCACGTTTTCATTGAGATTTTTAAACATGTATAACTCATGACATAGTATAACAGTCTAAATGTTTTCAAATAACTTTCAAAAGGTTTTCGTTACAATATAGTGATTAAGTCTTTGTAGACTTACGAGATAGTTACCACTTGTAATGTGGGGTTTTTTTGTCGCACCCCGACTTAGGGCCTATGCATGTGACTAATAGTTGGTACATGTTTTGTAAATACATCAGAGTTACGGGTTGTTTTAGAGGGGGACTTGGTTTATAATAAAATATAAAATTATTTTAAAAACTTCTCGGATAATAAATACCCGAGTGTTTTGATTTACAAACCTCGTTTGATCTTTTTTTTTGCACAATTTTAATAATTAAAAACCAAACCATCTCCATATAGCGAGCATCTAACTCCATGAGTGACTCTAATTCCTTGCAACCTATGCTAACTTGTTTCCCTGAAATGTGGGGGAAATACGTCAGCGATGTGCTGGTGAATCATTGACTCTAAAAACTTTTTTTTTTGAATCGTTAACTGACATGATAGTTTTTTGTACAAACTCAGTATAAACGTCTCTTAATTCTAGGATTTGTACCACTTGCCATACACACACAATTACGATTCTCCGGGAACTGTTGCCCATTGGAGAACTTGGTTATGATTACTAGCCTATGGCCACGTAGCCTTGCATGATAGGCTAGCCAGATATGTTTGGATTCAGACACATGTGTACTCGGTCTGAGTTGCTTTTATTTTCTATCTTGTATATGTTAGAGATCATGTAATCTCATATAAATATTTGACTGACTTTGTTAAGATAAACAACCCATTTATCTTAATGACTAATTGTAAAAGGCTTAACATATACACATGTGACTGTCTGTTCTGAATGATGTGGTGATGTCGTTTGAAAACCTTTGTGAATGATTGATGATTAACCTATAACAAAATAGGTTTATATAAATATTCGGGTCGTCTCTTGATCCGGCTAAAGACCTTTAGTCTGGTTTTGATAGCTTTAAATCTTGATTGATCATTTGATTGAATAAAATATTAGACTTGTAGTCTTTCTGTTTATTTACCGATCTTATGTTAAGTTTCTTCTTTACGAAGAAGCATCTATGATAGCTTTCATTTTCGAGAAGAAACGTCATTTTACTGTAACCGTTTTTTATAAATTCTTATGTTTCTTATTCATGAAAAAACACTATTAAAACTATACCCCTTGTATGTAAAAGGCTTATTGATATACATCTATTTATACATCTCGGATCCCTTGTAAGGTTATATATATTTAAAGCTTTGAGTTCGTTTTAGTTCGTGTTTTGTTAATCTTTTATTAATTTAGGTTTTGAGTCAAGTTTATTATATATTTATCATGTTTTAAATCTTTTGGTATCTTTCATGTTGAAACCTAATTCTTTCTATCATTTCATGTGAAGTTTAAGTTCGTGTTTGCTCGTCAATGATTATATGGATTAGATCACTAATGTTTTGATTTGTTTTCTTTATAGATTCATGGCTTGAGAGTCAAGGAAAAGAAGGCCTAGAAGGTTCCTATCGTTGCTTGGAGTTCAAGGAAGAGATCTAGCATGATTAAGTAATAAAATAACAAGAAAATTCGAGCTCCCTCCTGGTACACGCCGCACTGCGTGACCAGGGAGGCCAAGCCCGGTCGCGCGGCGCCTAGGGCCTCTGATCAACTATTTTTCGCAAGTTAAGGCCCGTTATGTGTTATATAAATATATTTTTAAACCTAGACGACACGACAAGTGATTGCAGCCGTTTTTTAGAGAAAAACCAAGAGATTGAAGGTGTTTTGAAGCTAGGAATCAAATAGGATCAAGAAGTCTTTCAAGGAGGTGTTCAAGGAACAATTACCAAGGGTTTTATCGCTCTAACTTTCATTCCTTGTTCATTGTTTCTATTATGTCTTTCTGCTTTGTTTTTAATACTTGTTTGGGATTATTTTTAATAATGATTCTAGGCTAAACTTCATGTCTACCTAGGTTTGATGAACATGTTGTATGCTTGATTCTTTCTTTGGACGATTGTTTTTATTATGGTTTCATTATATTAATAGTAAAGACTTGATTTTGCTTTCATGATGCATATGAGTGTTTATTGTCTTGGTTGATTATTAACTATTGCTTCACATAGATCTTTTAACTCTTGATTGTGTTCCTTAGATTTAGGGTTTATGTTTAATCATTACTTGGTGTTTTGATTATTTTGATTAAATAGGCCTATTAGATCATAGAAGCTTGTTGATCATTGATTAGGATTTTGAATGTACTACTAAATTTCAATAGCTGTGTGGTGAGGAGTTGTTCATGTGTCTTGGTCAATCGCATTCTAGATTAGATTAGTGACAATATTCTTTCCTGGTTATTGTGTTGATCCTTGTTCATGATGTCATGTTTAGTTTATCAAGTTATCTAGGGTTTAGTGTTTCGTGAGATTGCTTGCTTTAGATACAATTAATTAACCGTAATTGATGACTCTGAGGAAATCAATCCAACTGATTGTTTAATAATCTAATATTTATTCTTTTGGATTTTACATGATGCGATTGAGGGTCCTCTAGGGTTTGTTAGATAAATATATTTAGAAATCAGTTACCATATCATGTTGGTTGTCCATTGCTTGATGATTGCTGATACATGATTTTCTTACCTAGGTAGATTCCTTCTCATATTGGTTTCAAGCCTGTGTTTGATTGCTTGTTTTCTAGTTTACTTGTTTATTAACTTTATTAGTTTGATATTTGTTTAAAAACCCCCTTAAAACATTAATAATAAATAGTCGTGTCGTAAGTCGAGTCTAATTAGTTAATTTACGTAACTTATAGATTCATGTGGATTCGATATTCCGGAATTGCTTAGCTTTAGTACAGTTAATCGGTTCACTTGCCGGTGTTTTGTGTAGTCGAGTCTCGACTCAAGTCTAGTTTTTATTACTTGTTTAATTTAGTTAATATTTAATTGACTATTTTTAGCACATCAAGTTTTTGGCACCGTTGCATGGGACTCTTGGCGATTGCGTTCTTAGCGTTAATTGGACTTATTTGCTACATATGTGCTATTTGTTTTATTTTCGTTTGAGTCATAGGAGTCTAATTAAATTTTAGTTTATTTTTGTTTTAGTTTTTATTTTTAGTCTACTCACTTGGTCCATTGCGTTTTTCAGGTTTATGCCACATCTTCGTTCGCAAGGACCATCGCTGGAGAATCTAGAATTTTCCCCGTCAAAAACCGAGGCTAGCCCATCAGCAGATAAACAACCGCCAGAAGCTGGTTCTACACCAAGGTCATCACCAAACAGTTCACCAGCAGAAAGTCCGAGAAGTCAACTAGAAGACCAAATGGCCGACGATAGAACAGTTGTTGCTCAAGCCTTCGATGGCTTAACCGGAAACCGATCATGCATCGTCATCCCCGAGATCGAAAATCCCAACTCGTGGCAGATTCCGTCATATGTCATGAACAATATCATTCAAACTAATCAGTTTTATGGGCGTGATGACGAGGATGCACCGACACACATTAACCGGCTTTATCGCGTTTTAAAAACTTTTAATTTACAAGGTGCAACTGACGATGCCATTTTATTACATCTTTTTCCTTTTTCACTTGCAGGGAAAGCGGCTCGTTGGCTTGACACTCAGCCACCTGGCACGTTTACTACTTGGGAAGCACTGCGCTCAGCTTTTATCAAAAGATACTTCCCACCTGCTAAAGCGGCCATTCTTCGTGATCAGATTCACTCGTTTCACATGGAGCCGGGTGAATAGTATTGTCATGCTTGGGACCGTTTCCAGAACATGCTAGCTCGTTGCTCACAGAATGGTCTCATGCCGTGGGCTCTCGTGGAGAAATTTTACAATGGGCTGAACTACGAAACTCAAGTCGTTACGACACGGCCGCGGGAGGAAACCTAATGACAAAGAAGAATGTCACCGAATGCAATGAGATGTTTGAAAGCTTTGCTCAATATGATTTTGCCAAAGGGACACATCGCAGGAATTCAACTCCCGTACTAGTACATCCTCATCCGCTCGAGGTGTACACCAGATTAACCTTGATACTAGTGTGGCTGCTGCTTTGGAATCACTGACTAGAGAGGTTAAGGAGCTGAAGGCAAAGGTTGATAAGTGTGAGGTTCGTAGGGGTGGACATGGCACTTTGGAGTGCTCGTTGATGAATCAAGAGGTTGTTTTATTGCTGGTCAAAATAGGGTTCCAAATGCTTTTAATAGTAGCAACATTTCGAGTTGGAACACCTACAAGAACCCAAATCAGAACAATTCTAATTGGCGTCCGTCGGGCGCACCACCCGGATTTCAAACATCTTATAATCAAGGACAAGGTTAGTACTTCAATAATAATACCAATGGTACTAATGTGTGTCTAAAGGGTGTTTCTTTCTACCGAACTCACAACTAAGCTTTAAATTTATAAAATGGATTTTCCTAAATAAACTACACACAACCGGCAAGTGTACCGATCGTAAGTGATATAGAACTAAGGAAGTCCGAGTATCAAATACAAGGACACGTGAAAACACCTATGATAACTAAACCCTAGAAAAGACCTTCCTAAGCATCTTATGTTATAAATTGCTTTTTAATAAATTAACTACTTGAACTAATTTACTTTAACTAAATTAATTAACTTAACTTAAATTAACTTGACGAAACACTTAATGAAACTTTGAAGCAATGGAGAAAACGTCTACCTAGGTAAGAATTATATTGAAGGTCTAACAAGCTAATGGGTTGAATGATCTCACGACACCGGCTGTAACATTCGTTACTTTTCAAACCCGAAAACCCGACCCATTTTAAATTTTCTGTTTTGTTCTATTTAAATTTATGCATTTGTATTTGTATTCGTTGAACCGACCCGTTTTGTCATTTCAATGTATCGCTTTTTGGAAAGTTATCAATTCATGTCATGTTCAATGATTTAAAGTTCGTTTATGTTCACTTTCTATTCGTATTGTTCAATTAACGAATCTCTGAGCCTTAAACATTAATAAAATAATCAAGCTTCAAAAGATTCGAGCATAAAGTTTAAACAATCTAAATATATATTAAAGAATATAAAGTTTTATCAAGTTTAGTATACTTTCAAAGTTCAAGGTTTAATATGTCAATAAGGTTTAAAATCAAATTACTAATATTTATAAAGTGCAGGGACCAAAAGTGAAAATTGCAATTAAAATAATAATAATAATAATAATAATAATAATAATAATAATTATAATAATAATAATAATAAAACAGCCTAGCCTCCCGTCCCCTTTCCCTTATCCCGTTTTTCCGACCAAGCCAATCCGGGCGCCGGTTCCGGCGCCGGCAACTCTTAATACGATTGTTTAACCTCCGTTTCAATCCCTTTTTAATCCCAAACGACATCTCCACTAATATTAAACATTATTATGAGATTAACGACTCCTTTAATGTGCTAATTAACTCGTATTAATCTTCAAACCGACGGATTATAATCAAAACATTGATAAATCGAATTAATCAATAATCGGTCCAATTAATAGTATACAAAGTATCCTTAATCTTAACTAAACTCGTCCCAACCATCTAAACCTTCTAAATTACCATCTATAATCGCGTTTTGCCCCTCCAAGTCCGATTCCGGCCAACCCGTGGTTCACCTTCAATCAGTAACATTTTCAGGTAATTAATACATGATTTGTCATTGTTTTTGGCCGCGTAACAAAACCCCTAATGTAAATCGATCAAACATAGTACAGATTAAGAGAATTGAAATCCTAGGGTTCCTAAGGAAGAAGATGAACATGAACTGTTGTATTTAAATTATTCTTCTGCTTGTTTCTTCAAAAGAAAAGCTGGTCTAGTGGTTTAGTCATTCTTGTTTGGCCACAAGGACCCAGGTTCGAACCCGGGTTAACTTGCTTTTCCATTTTATTTACTTTTTAAATCATTTATTCTTTATATAATAACCAAACTAAAATTTATAAATTATATAAATCAAATCAAATTATATTAAGTTAAATAAAATTTGTTTTAAAACCATATTTATCATTTGTCACCTAAAAACCAATCTTTCAAACTTGTCAAGGCTCGTTTAAACTCGTAAAACAATTGTATATTTATTTATCGTTCCTTAGACTTTAAAATTCATTAACGTATTCGTTTGGTTAAAATATGATATGCCAATAACACTCAAAATTCCGTAACATTATAATATTCAAACTTGTTACTAATCTCGTAATGTAAACTAATATTAAATTAATAATTTATTATAAAGTCATTAAAATTCGTTAATGTATAAAAACATATTATAAATATCCAACTACATAATAAAATATACATTCAATACCTCTAATTCCCGACAACCCAATCTATTTACTTTTATAAGACGTTAGTTTAATATTAATTTTGTACTTTTAATTCTAGTTCGTGACGTTCAATTACTTCGGTTTCATTTATGCACTTTCGGTTGTATTTCAAGTTTGTCTTCAACTTCAAGGTGAGTTTCTCACACCCCCTTTTTACTCTTAGACTACTTTTGGGGGTAGCATATATATCCTATTCAAATTACAATTTCGTTTATTCATTATTTACAAACTACAATTCGCTACATGGACTTGTGTATTTACTTGTTACTTGCTACAAATTACTTGCTCATGGATTACTTCAAGATAGTATGATCATACGCCCCCCTTTGCGCTCAATACATTTGTTGTTATGAGTGGAAAAGGGCCTCATTATCCGTGTACGTTGGTGCACAATCCCAACTGGAAAGGACCTTGCGTGCGCTTATCTGAGTACGCTGGTGCACAATCCCAGTTGGAAAGGACATTACTTGCTCATTTACACTTGTTCATGGAATTGTATGATTTTTATGTACGTATATCAAAACTTGTGTGAACTCACCAACTATTCATTTAGTTGACTTTATTTTATATATATGCTACAGGTACAATTATTAGAGGATGAAACGGAGAAGACACTAGAACTTAGGTTATATTAATAAATGGACAAGTTGTTAATGGCTCTTGTATTTTCCTTGTATTTCTTGTTACAAACTTGTGTACTTGATGTTTAAATTAATTAATGATAATATCGTCACTTAATAGTGTCACATGTGTTTTGGGCAATCTGTACGTCACACTCGGGCGTATTCCGCTTTAGCCGGGGTGTCACACCGGCATCTAAGGATGACACAACTAAGGTTCGCTCATAAAAGCTAGATCACCTCTCGGTCTCACTAACAAACCCTAACTTACACTTAATTGATTTTAAGAACAAACCGGGAAACGAATGGTGTTCTAATGTCGACCCTCCTCTCGGTCTCACCGACACATGTCCCTAATGGAAACGAATACTAAGCAGCCATGGATTGAGGAACAATTTGTTTAACATAAACTAGACCAACTAATCGCTCATAAACCTAAACCCGACAAGAACCGAACCCGCTCTCACGCAATCCTAATTCTAACAAGTAAAAGCTATGAGACGAATTTACTTCCTATCACCTCTCGGTCTCTAAGAAGGTGTTTACCCACTGAATTATACCAGTTAACAATTCCAACAAAACCCTACGGTTGATCCTAAACACAAAGTATAGACTTGAACATGCAACTATCAATCAAAACCAATTCAATTAATCGAAGCACGAGATTATGAGATAAAATCAATAAATTCACAGCCACTAAACACAACCTAATTCATCATTAAACCAAACTTTCAATAGCAATTCAAGTCATATTAATCAAACAATCCATTTAAACTCATTAAAACCTAACAATAATCATCAAACCTAGGTAGAAAAAAGAAGTTTAGCCAATCATAATCAATGAACAGTAGATAAAATATATATATATTTATAAATGATAAACATGTTCATATAAATCTGATTACAAAAGGTTTTAATGATTAAAAACCAAAAACGAACTCACAAACGTTAAAATAGTCAAAACCGACAACCGAAGGATAAAAGATAGAACCGTGAGCTTTTCCTCTTTGGTTTCTCCTCTAGATAAGGTGTGGTGGCTGGAAATATTATTTTAAAATCGTTCATAGGGTATTAGCCCTTTATATATATGTTTAAACACATACTTCCTAATATAAAATAGGTTAAAACAAGCCCACAAGGCCCACTAGAAGACAAAATAGATGGGGTAGCTGATTCCTAAACATTCTTGGCAGCTTTTGGGACATGTGGGATGTCGCATAGCGCGGGAATGGATGCCTCACCTGGTCGCGTAGCGCGGCCAGGTCTTGGGTGCTCGTTTCTTCGTTTTCTGACTCGTTTATCTTCAAACGAGCATATCGGCTTCATCCGAATCCCATTTGAGCTTATTCTTTTTTCATTAAACTCGTTTTTTTTCTCTCTTCAACATAGGACCTATAATATACACAAACATTTAATTTCATGCAAGAACAAGTTATATTCATTAACGGTTTACGCACAAAACAACATAAAAACGTGATAAAACGGTATGTGTTTTGCAACACATCAGGTACTAATGTTCAAAATTATGTGCAGGATTCGAATGGTGGAATTGGATGTTTAGAAGAGATGATGAAACAAATTTTGTAGAGAAACCAAGCTACAAAGAAGAAGTTCGCCGAGCATGACTTACTTTTCAAGAATCAACAATCTTCTATTCTTGATATACAAAGGTCCGTTGGTGATATTGCTCGTCGTTTAGAAGAGAGGCCTCCAGGTCAATTTTCGGGTATTCCTCATACTACTCCGGCTGCTCAATTGAAAGCCATCTCCACTCGTAGTGGTAGGGTTTTTGGTCCGGAGGGAGATAGTATAGAAGTTGAGAAAGATGGGGACGATGAGTTAGTTGATGAGGAGATAGAGATGGAGGTTCCGGGAAAAACATGAGGTAACACACCAATTATTGAGCCGCAAGTAGAGAAGAACATCAAAAAGAAGCCGGTTGAAATCCGACCACCACCACACACCATTGACCTTGCCTATGTCCCATATCCCGCCCGTCTAAAGCATCAAAGGTATACGAAAGATTAAGGGCATTTTCTAAGTATATTTAGCCAATTGAATGTCAACCTCCCGTTCATCGAAATCCTCCAGCATATGCCTAAATACGCCAAATTTTTGAAAAACCTTCTTAAAAGAAAGGATAAGTTAGAGGAGCTTTCGACTGTTCCTCTAAATGGAGAATGTTCTGCGGTGGTTCTTAATAAAGTACCGGAAAAATTACCCGACCCCGGTGTTTTTACCATTCCATGCCTTTTCGGAAGTGACACGAGGTGTCAAACATTGGCCGATCTAGGAGCTATTATAAACCTCATGTCGTATTCTTTATATGAAAAGCTAGGCCTAGGAGAGCTCACCCCTACTCGTATGACGTTGTCTTTAGCCGATCGTTCCATTAAGTATCCGAGGGGTGTCGTGGAGAATTTGCTCGTTAAGGTAGATAATTTGGTTTTCCCCGCTGATTTTGTTGTTTTGGATATGGAGGCCGACGAGAGAGTTCCTATCATTTTAGGTCGTCCGTTTTTACGTACTGCTAGGGCAATTATTGATATGTTTGAAGGCAAGATCACTCTTAGAGCCGGTGATGATAGCGCTACTTATTTGGCTAAGTTCATGAGACATCCGAGTGGTCAAGACGGTCTTATCGATCCATGTCATCCAGTTTACTCGATAGAATCATTTATCTCGAGCATAGATCCACATCTTGACGATTCCCATTCGGTGAGAATTAGTGTGGGGAAGGAGCGAGAGGTTTCTAGTTCTCGAGTAATGGTGAAGTGTGTTAGAGAAAGAGGTGGTGGAAAACGCAAGTTTGAGAAAGTTTGTGGAGTTAGAAAGAAGAAAAGTAAGATTGACGAATGGTCAAATTGTGATTCGGTATCCTTGAGAGCATTGGAGTTCTACCGTGGTGGAGGAAGCTCCACTCGGTCCGCCACATGATTCGCATAGCATGGGTTCTTGAGTGAAAACTCAAGTGTAGAGTTTGTATAATTTCTTTCATTTTATTTTTATTTTCCTGGAGTCACTAACGTTAGTTTTTCTTAGTTTTTGTTTGCGTCATTGAGTCGTTTCAAGGATTCATCACCATCATTAAGAGAGGATTTACGAGAATTCAAGAGATTCCATGCAAGTTTTACACGTCACAATAACATGAAATGAGCATAACAAATACTTGGTAATTTTCTGGAAAATTTTCTAAGGCAAAAAGGCTTCAAAAAACGTCAAAACATTCTCTCAAAAGTGCCTGTCGCGCCGCGCGACGGGGTCTTTTCTTTCCCTCCGCGCAGCGCGGACCATATGTGGCCAGAAGAGGGCGCCGCGCCGCGCAGTCTAACCTTCACCCCCCCCCCACAGTCGCGCGGCGCCTAGGGGTATTTCCAGAAAAAAAATATTCCTTTTTGCCCTTTTGTTTTATCATTAGGGTGTGATTCTTTTTGTTTAGTTTTGTATTTTGAGTCATGTTTTAAAGTTTAGTTGTCCGAGTCTTATGTAAGTCATTGAGTCACTAACGTAATTTTTGTAGTTCGACTTTGTTTTGTGTTTTTGAGTTTTGTTAGTTTGACGATTGTATGAGCTAGAGAGACGATCTCCAAGGAATAATTTAATGAAAAAGACAAGTGTGGGGATGGAGCAGCTGAATCGTATACTTTATATTTTTTTATATGCTGCTAATTATTCAAGTTTTATATATTTTGTGGGTTGTTGAAGTATTTTAATTGCATAATATCTATCATTATGATAAGATACATTTTAGATATGTTTGTTTTATTTTGTTGCTTACGTTCGTGGATGAGGGAAGGAGTTAAGAATTGCTGAGCACGTTCGTAGTTGGAGGGCATTCTGGGAAGAAGACCTTGGCATCATGTTTTCATTCGCATATTACCAGCTAAGTCTTTTCCATTATCTAGCTTATTAACCTTTTTATTTTGCTTTTATTTTTAATTTTTAGATTTTAGTTTTTTGTAGTCCGACGTTATTTTATTTCTATTTTTATTTTAAGTCGTCATTATCCTTGCATTGAGGACAATGCAAAATTTAAGTATGGGGATATGATATTTGAGTCATAGTTTAAATTGATTTTGCTTTAAAAATTGAAAAATGTTTTAAAAATGTCCCTTGAATCTAGTTTTTTGCGTTAAAGTAGGAGATGATGATACTTATCGGAAATCGGTTTTTCAAACTACTAATAATATGAAATAAATAAAAGAAAACGCACTTAACTTGGGATGTGTCGGTAGGCTCAGCCTTGAAAATGAAAGGGCAATTTGATAAAATAGTCAAAACGGAAATCTTTTGTGGGTAAAACGTTTTGTCCGTGGAAGATAAGTAATGAAAGGTCGAGCTATACTCAAGCCTCAATTATTGGTATGAAAAGTGGAAATATTATAAAACTTTAAAAATCTGAATACGTTATCATATGATGTTTGGGTAGGTTTAACGTTAGAGTATGCCGTGTAGCCTGTGATATAAATCTTATGCTGCTAGTTTAGTGTTTTACACCTCATTGACGTATGGTTTTATAACCTTAAATCTTGTATTGATGGGATGTTTCAGGTCCGGAGACCATGGGTCTGTATGCAATCTATTCATCTAGGTATTCACAATTCCTAAGTGGGGTTGTGGATATTTAAATAAAGCTAAAAAGAGCAAACCCTTATAAGTCTTTAAACATGATCACAAAAGTACAAATACACTACAGACTTGATCATCCACGTTGTTAGCCATGTGGGGTCCCCTTGCTCGCGTCTCATTACCATTAAGAAACGGACCACAAGGGACATACTACATGTAAGCCCTACAGATGAAATTTTGCATACTCACCTATGGTGATGGTTCGTTGTATTGCTTGATAACGGGGGTATGTCATGTGTGGGGAACACTAGCTATTAATTAATTGTACCTTAATCGTATCTAATGGCTGCTTGGTATACTTTGATGCTTAAGCTTAGGTGGATAACTAATACCCTTGATCGTCTTAACTATTCATGAAAAAAAATAGAACAACAAAAGTTTTAATTCTGCTAATTTTGAGGTTTAAGTCAATTTGGGGTGGTATGGTCCGGTAAAAGCTGAAAATAAGCGGGTCTTAATTGTGTAAACCACTGAGTAATATTATTATTGGATCTTATTTGTCCCGGTAAAAATTAAGGCATGGGTTTAAGTGGACAACAATATCGGTGATCGCGGTTTTTGCGTTTATCTGAACTTTAAAAATTAACCAATATGTTTTTAAGACTGTATTTTCCGATTCTGACCCAACTGCATCAGACTTTTTCAGGGACGAAAAAAGAGCAAGTGTGGGGATATTTGATATACATCTATCTATACATCTCGAATCCCTTGTAAAGTTATATATATTTAAAGCTTTGAGTTCGTTTTAGTTCGTGTTTTGTTAATATTTTATTAATTTAAGTTTTGAGTCAAGTTTATTGTATATTTATCATGTTTCAAATCTTTTGGTATCTTGCATGTTAAAACCTAATTCTTTCTATCATTTCATGTGAAGTTTAAGTTCGTGTTTGCTCGTCAATGATTATATGGTTTAGATCACTCATGTTTTGATTTGTTTTCTTTATAGATTCATGGCTTGAGAGTCAAGTAAAAGAAGGTCTAGAAGGTTCCAATCGTTGCTTGGAGTTCAAGGAAGAGATCTAGCATGATTAAGCAATAAAATAACAAAAATATTCGAGCTCCCTCCTGGTACACGCCGCGCAGCGCGACCAGGGAGGCCAAGCCCGATCGCGCGGTGCCTAGTGCCCCTGATCAGCTATTTTTCGCAAGTTAAGGCCCGTTATGTGATATATAAATATATTTTTAAACCTAGATGGGAGGACAAGTGATTGCAACCGTTTTTGAGTAAAAACCCAAGAGATTGAAGGTGTTTTGAATCTAGGAATCAAAGAGGATCAAGAAGTCTTTCAAGGAGGTGTTCAAGGATCAATTACCAAGGGTTTTATCGCTCTAACTTTCATTCCTTGTTCATTGTTTCTATTATGTCTTTCTTCTTAATTTTTAATACTTGTTTGGGATTGTTTTTAATAGTGATTCTAAGCTAGGCTTCATGTCTACCTAGGTTTGATGAACATGTTTTACGCTTGATTCTTGCTTTGGACGATTGTTTTGATTATGGTTTCGTTATATTAATAGTAAAGACTTGATTTTGCTTTCATGATGCATATGAGTGTGTATTATCTTGGTTGATTATTAACTATTGCTTCACATAGATCTTTTATCTCTTGATTGTGTTCTTTAGATTTAGGGTTTATGTTTAATCATTACTTGGTGCTTTGATTATTGTGATTGAATAGGCCTATTAGATCATAGAAGTTTGTTGACCATTGATTAGGATTTTGAATGTACTGCTAAATTTCAATAGCTATGAGGTGAGGAGTTGTTCATGTGTCTTGGTCAATCGCATTCTAGGTTAGATTAGTGACAGTATTCTTGCCTGGTTATTGTGTTGATCCTTGTTCATGATGTCGTGTTTAGTTTATCAAGTTATCTAGGGTTTAGTGTTTCGTGAGATTGCTTTCTTTAGAAATTATTAATTAACCCTAATTGATGACTATGAGGAAATCAATCCAACTGATTGTTTAATAATCTAATATTCATTACTTAGGATTTTACATGATGCGATCGAGGGTCCTCTAGGGTTTGTAAGATGAATATATTTAGAAATCAGTTACCATATCATGTTGGTTTTCCATTGCTTGAATATTGTTGATACATGGGATTCTTACCTAGGTAGATTCCTTCTCTTATTGGTTTCAATCTTGTGTTTGATTGCTTGTTTTCTAGTTTACTTGTTTATTTACTTTCGTAGTTTAATATTAGTTTAAAAACCCCCTTAAAACATTAATAATAAATAGTCGTGTCGTAAGTCGAGTCTAATTAGTTAATTTACGTAATTTATAGAGTCCTGTGGGTTCGATATTCCGGACTTACTTAGCTTTAGTACAATTGATAGGTTCACTTGCCGGTGTTTTGTGTAATTGAGTCTTAAGTCTAGTTTTTATTACTTGTTTAATTTAGTTAATATTTAATTGACTGTTTTAGCACATTACTTATGTTTCTTAATCTTGAATAAACAATATTTTAACTATATCCTCATGTATATAAAATTCTATGTTTGTTAATTATAAAGAAACATTATTTTTACTATAACCTTTGTATAATTTGATCAAGATCTAGGTTATCCCCCCGACAAGGGTATAAGCCATGATATAATGATAAAATAATAACTTAAGCAGAACCTCTACCTTACACGAGTATTTGGAGTTTATACACCTAAGCTTGTACGAGCAGCACTTCCACTTTACGTCTCGAACTAGAGCTTAAACCGTTAGAATCTCGTGGCTTGGCACATACAACGAGAACCGGCACGTAAAACGAGGTTAACTACGTGTAATTGAAGGTTTTTGGTGTGAGATCGTATGTTCCTTGAACACCCCCCCCCCCCCCATTTGTAGCCATTTTTGTGCTCCTTCACGTAACACGAGGGAACAATGTTCTGGCCATTCGCGTAGCGCGAACCAACTCTTATATTGATGAGTCATCGTCGGGTTACCACGTGGTCTGACACATGATGCCACGTGTCACCCATGCATGATGGTCACTTCATGTAGCGCAAAGTAGTCCTGAGCTGTTGCTTCACGTAGCACGAACCAGTTAATCCTCGGTTTTACCTCAACTCCTTCGCGTAGCGCGAATAGCCGGATCTTGGTTCGTTCGCGTAGTGCGAAGAATCAAGAATTCAGACTTTTCATTTTTGGTCCTTGTACTTTGGTAGCTTGTCACATCTGGTTCTAACATCCATCTTCCAAAAATACTAAAGCGGCTTTCAGGGATGTGAGCGTGTGAAATGCATTGCGCCCATCGCCCAAGCCCGTGTGCCCCGGGTGCTTCGCACCCTCTGCTAGAACCACTGGTAGCATCTTGGCATATAAGAATATTAATATGAAAATTCTTCTTATAAAAAGCTTTCAAGTTTTATTATCTTTCCGTGTGGGATGGATTTCTCTTTCCTATTTATACTAATGTGGGATGCTTCTACTTTCTTCCTTCTTTCCATTACTTATCTTGAACTTCCTTATGGGATACTTTTATTTCCTTATCTAGTTTTCCCATTACTTATCTTGAGAATATTTTTGATCCTTCAGTTTGAATAAATTGTCAAATTTGGTTCGAATTTATTTGGGATGTTACATTGTATACAATACTTATTTATATCGTTACGTATTAGAGAAAGAGTTAGCAAATAAGTAATATGACCACAGTCACAGATACGGTCGAGTGACAAATACCTTCCGGCAATTTCTAAGCATGCAAATGTAAAACGTCTTAATATTGTATTGTAAAAATATGTCATTTACAAATGAATGTACTCACAAATATTTCTCGTTGATCAAATGTTTATAAACATGTTTCAGGTGACTTGTTGTGAAGAAATAGAAACAATGCTAAGGGAACTCTAACTTAAATAAGTGGCTTGTCACCAGAATAGATAAATATATTTTTTTTTTGTAAATTAGGGTTTATCTCTATAAAACTATGGTTTGTATAAATATGGGTATTATCCCATGTTTAAGAAATAAAGATCAAAGTGTTTAAATTCGATCCTAATGAAGTTTTCCACTGTCAAATCTTTTAATAAACATTGGTACCACTGTCCGTGTTCACAACCCCGCTCGGGGTAAGGGATCGGGAGTTGTGACATCATGAATAACAGTTTTATACATACAACATAGAAAATCGAGTATCGCAAATATCAAATATTGTAATGCTCCAACAGTACTACAATAAAGTAAGGGCCTTTCATAGGAACTCCAAAATGAGGAATTTTTCGACCCAGGGAAAGGGAGTAGATAGAGGCTTGCATTTCGCTAAGCTAGTGCATTGAAGAAGCTTTGACAAATAAAGTTGCTTAGATAAGTGTAAAGTGTTATAAGAAAGGTGGCATGCACCCACAGTAGCTCAGTTGTTGAATCACCTAGATACAAAGTCAGAGAGCTAGCAATAAGAATATTTCAACATATAAACTAACGTAAGAATATTTCAACAAAAAAAAAAGATCCTGAAGTAATTGAAAAATGAACATACCAAGTAATGCCAAGTGTCAAAACATATGTAGAAAGCTTGGAAAACCAAGCTCTCGGAGCTTGCTAGGCCATAAAGTGCTATGGCGTCTTTATAGAATTAGTTTTAATTATCATTCCTTTAAAGCCATGTAATGATTAATGCCCCAAAAGAGACATTTTCCGTCACATCATCACCTTTTTAGTCAAAAACATGTGTAATAGATGATACCCCTTCAATGATTATCGATTCAAGACACATTTATTGTAAAAACGTGCATGCCCTTATAACGCCCCATAATGCCTCGGGGGGTGTGGGGACTTTATGCCTTTATCCAGCCATATAATACATTTACAATGCCCTATTATACATGGCTAAGTAAATGGGCTACTTCTATTATATTGTAATTCATATACTAAAAATCTGTTTTTTTGTTTGTTAGTTGGTAATTAATTAATTGATCAATGAAAGAAAGATCATCTTAGATGCAAATATTAATCTCCCTCTCTTAAGTTACTATAAATGGTTTTCTTCTATAGCAAGCAAACATGAAGAAATTTAGGTCATAAGGTAATGTGCTACCCAACGCCCTTAAACTTATAGACTAGTTAGATTATGTTTGGCAAAGAGCTTTTAGGAGCTTTACTATAATCTTTTAAGAAAGGATTATTAGATTAAAATAATCTCATTTAATGAGTTGGCCAATAATAATCTCACCTGAATGATTTTCCACTAATAGTCCCACCTTTTCCATGTTTTTTTTTGTTTTATGATCACCCGTTAAAAATAATTAACAGGGTTAACTTTTTGCTGATGTGGCTATATGAGTTGGCATTTAAAAATCCAACGTGGCTTTTTTTTCTTTCTAGGGTTAATACGTGACATCCCTCACCCATATAACCCCAAACTATATATTGGAGCCCTAAGTCTGCCGCCAGAGTAGCTACGGCACCACCTCTGCCGCAAGTGTGTCGGAATCAAGTGAATGAGGCAAAAAGCTTGAATTCTGAGAACTACCCAGTTGATTATCAACAATATTATCATTTTGGTGTTGCTCAAATTGACCCAATTATTTTGGGTTATGCTCAAAATTCACAATTGAAGAATTAAGGTTTGTGTTTCTTGGTACCCGGAGTTGTAGTGGGTTTCCACGCCGGAAGCTCAGCAAGTTCATCAATGGCAGATTTAGCTTTCTTAATAAGCCAGTCCACGGTTTTACTTGGCCGGTCATACCCAAGCCGGTCTTGCACGTCTAAAACTATATCGCAGTATGCGCAGACATCCGTACATGGCGGTCTCTTGGATGTTTCGGCGTACAGACCTTACTATGTCTATCTTTCCGGCCAGTGGACCGTACAAGAAGATAAAAAACTTAATTTTAGATAATAGAAAAAGCCACGTTGCATTTTTAAATGCTCACTCATATAGCCACATCAGCAAAAAGTTAACCCCGTTAATTGTTTTTAACGGGGGATCATAAAACAAAAAACATGAAAAAGGTGGAGTGCCATAGGGAAATAACTCAAGTGGGATTATTATTGGTCAACTCATTAAATATAGGATTAATTTAATCCAATAATCCTTTAAGAAAAAACTCATATTTATTGAAAAGTCTTGTTTGGTTAGAATACCTTGAAACTTTTAAGTTATGAGAAAAAACTTGAAGCTAAAAGCTCCAACTATTAGCGTTTATAAAAAGCTACAAGCTTTTAGCATTTTAAATATTACAATTTTGGTACTTGAACTTTCATCACTTTTTGTTAATTTAGATAATAATTTCATATTTAACCCTTATTCAAAACAAACTACCCCCCATGACTTTTTAAAATGTCATTAACTTTTTCACACGTTAATATTTCTTTAAACAAATTGCATCATAAAAACGCGTATTTTATTCTCTTTAATTTGAGTATCATATTGTTATACTTATTTAACTTTAAAAAATTAGCATATTATGTGATTAATTGTTAGGATCAGCAACAGTTGAGTCACGCAAGCTCTTGTCATGTGTAAGACCAAATTTGGGTCGAAACGAGTCGATGCAAAAAGGGCTAATTTAGTTCGGTTCGTGTTGGTATAGTTTTGAGTCTAAAATGGTCAAGTCAGAATAGGTTTGGGATTAGAGCGGTGCACCGCGCAAGCACCCAACTAGTTTTATTAAAAGCTCCAACTACTCTGCCAAACACCTAAATATTTATAAAAAGCTACCTAACAGCTATCAGCTACAGCTTCCAGCCACCAGCTAGCAGCTTCTAGCTACAGCTACCAGCTAGTTTTGTCAAACATACCCTTAGTCTTGTTTGGTCCCACCTTAACAGCATTCCCCAATATCTAACATATTTAAAAATCCAACTATCAAAATGATCATCAAATAAAATTTTAGATCATTTATGTAAGGGGCATTTACATATTTCCCCTTATTAAGTGTCTTAATTACACATTTCCCCAACTTAAAAAATACAAATTACATATTTCCCCAAGAGTTGTTCAAAATTTGATTTGAATTCGAAACATTCGAAATTCGACTCGATTCGAATTCAAATATGAAGGTTTGAATTCGATTTCAAAATATTCGAATTCAATTCGATTCGTATTCGACTATAGTAATCGAATACGAATCGAATACGAATTCATGATTTTTTATTCGATTCGATTCGAATTCAAATTATATAATATATTAATATATATTTAATTTATTAATTTTGGTCAAATCCGTAAATAATAAATGCCCAACATAATAATTAATCACAATAACCCATACTGATATTTCTTAATTTTGCAATACTTAATTTTGTACTTATTATCATGTGGTAGTGTAACTACTTGAACTTATATTTATGTGTTTTACTATGGTTTTTGAAGTTTTGACATATGTGAACTTGAATCAATTCGAATTTATTCGAATTCGATTCGAATTCGAGTTTCAAATACGAATATAATCGAATTTCGAATATGGGATATAATATGAATACGAATACAAATCGAATAATCCAACTTTTAAACGAATACGAATCAAATACAACCAACAAAAAAATAAATTATTCGATTAACTTGAAAATTCGTTATTTGATTCGATAAACACCCCTAATTTCCCCACCCTTAAACATATATATTACATATTTCCCCATTTCATTAAAAGTAACATATTAAATGACCATATTACCCCCATATATATTTAATAAAAAAATTGATCAAATCTCAAAATAAAAAGTATTACATTTTATTTGATTTTTGTCCTTGTTCATCTTATTACCTAACTCCTCCCTATCTTCATTTTCTTCATATGAAACTCATCTATCATCTTCCACCTCCAATATTTTATGATTAATTTGGCCAAAAGAACACTCAATCACCCATTTTAGAACCCTAATCAGAAACTTAGAACCCTAATCGAAGTTGCCGTGGGAAAGGGTCTGCGATGAGAGGTAATACGAAATATATAAATCTAAGTAGAACCTAATCGTTGTCTTCTTCACCAACACACTTGGCGGAGTAAGAACGGACTTGCCGAAAAACCGTTTCAACTTTATGAGGGACTTCTTCACGTTGCGCTTTATACTAGAAGATGTTTAGAAGTGGAGATAAATACGCGAATTATTTGTTTGGTGATCTGATTAAATTTTGTTTCGCTTTTGATTCGTCTGAATAGACAAATCCTATCGGAAATTTTGGGTTTGAGTGTCAGAGGTCGAGAGGTTTCTAGGAAATGAGATGGTGATGTCGAAAGGACCACAATTCGGCTTTATAATCGAGTTTTATTAGCTACAAAGGTGAAATCGATCGGAACCGCCGAAGTAGAGCTCGTGGTTCCGGTAAAAGTAGTGGTGGATGACTGGATCTCATGGAGTTGATTTTGATTTACCATGGAGAAAATATACAAATGAATATAAAAGGGCAAATAGGTCATTTAAAAAGAAAATGGGAAATATGTAATTTGATTTTAAGGTTTGGGGAAATATGTAATTAGTAGGCTTAGTAAGGGGATAAATGTAAATATTCCTATATGTAAACCTTAAAATTGAGATGTTTAAGTTTATAAAAGTCCACTCTCACAATCCACGAACCTTAACCTCTACAACCACCAAAGCACGCACTCTATAGTAAATGGTCCTTGGTCTCCTCTCTCGTGACTCGCATATGCTTTATTGACCTCTAATGGCGGATGATCTTATGTACATCGTTGTAATGTGTCACGTCATTGTAATGTGTCACTAGTAGATGCACGTTATGAGAATGAATGAATCTTACAACATGATTTGGGTGTTGTGCTATGGATTAGATGTAAAAGGATGATCGTATTTTGTGACCAAACTACGTCACGACTATTGATTGTATTAATCAAAAACAAAGACCACACTCTCTATTAGGGTTTACACAATTTATATAGCAAAACAAACATGACCCACTACAGCTACAAAAACATAAACTAAGAAAAACACACTCACAAACTAGTAAACATACCCATGACCTAGGCCCACTACTTTGACACCATTAAAACGAAACATGTGATTAAGTAGACAAACTATTGCTGATTTGTATCCATGCCCCAAACATAACCAAGAATAACCTTACAATGGGGTCTCTCAATTATCCAAAAACACCTCTTAGTTAAATTACACGGATTGAGCTCACTTTCATCGTTGATGCTGTAAATGTTGATGTAAGGTCACGCCCGTCGAACTAAGTATTTTTGCAAGAGATATGCTGAGTAGGTTTGATCCCGTAGGTCACACTCCATGTTAATAAGCTTGATTCAGACTTCTCTTAATTCAGCTTCTGATCTATGACACCAAACAGCAGTATTAAGCGGTTTAAATTTTTTATCTACTCTCCTGACTGTATAGCTAGTTATATGAACTCGTTTTACAAATGCATAAACGACTGACGCTTTAAAGAAATGAATCATTTCTGTTTCCTGAAATTACAATTACAAATTTCAGAATCAATCTCTAAGTTTTATTGAAACTAATCCTATTGCAATCCATTCATTCCCACCGCTACCAAAATTATATATATGACAAAATTATAATCAAGTTAAAATAGATTCCACCCAATCAGATGTATATTTGTATGCAACAAATGTTACGGCCCCAGCAGGTGCAGCCTTCACAATAGAAGGCACGATCCCCTTGTAAAGTCCGGCCCAGCCCTCCTTTTGCATTATTCGCTTAAGTGCATCATACATGTTTCTATAAGCATGAGTCTCAAGCCGAGCCCCATATCTTGGATGTCTTTGCAATCCTTCAATCTGTAAATACATAGCCAGTAAAATGAAATCTTGGGTCAAAACTCAAATTAAATCTTTTATAATATTTGTTGCAAATGCAGAATCTGAAGATGTTGGTATCAGAATTGTAAAAGTATTACCTGAAACCGCTTCTTCACAACATCAAGGGGATGACAAACAGCCTTTAGCACATGATCCAGCAGCAAGCCCACATACAAAAAGCTGAAAACTTGACAAAGATTCTTCGTTTAGTGATGAATCTGCAGACCGACGTGCATTCCAGGCCTAAAACAATAAATCAAGTTGCCTCAGATATTATACAAATTTTTTTTATCTTTTTCAAATACAAAGAAAAAATTTTCATGTTTTCTTAGCCAGGATAGTAGGAAACAAATAATAGCAAGAGAGAGAAATAATGTAATACCATCGTCCAACGTTTAAAGGTGTCGTGTGTACCAAACTGCAAACCAGCATAAGGAACAATCTCAACTAGAGTAGGTGATAATCCAGCATACAGCCCACGAAAACCCCGGGTTTTCATGATGTCAACAAACGCAGACCTCATGTTTGGATATATCTGCATAGATAGAAGATCCAGTTGTGAGAATAAACTATAAAAAAAGTTCAAGATAATTGATGCACTTGTAATTTCGAATGATGTGAAAATATTAAATTAACTATAATATGATTTAAGACTCCTGGGGATGTCTTTGAACACGTGAAAAACTTCTACAAATGAAGCTATCAATATCACACATAAAATTTTCAGGCATCGACTGTGAACAAGTGTAAATCAAACAATACTGCATCAGAAAATGCTCAAAAAAACACACCCGTTGTTCCAAATTTTTTGCCCACAAAGAAAACGCACACAATTGAGATATGTACAGATGCAACGTTTAGTAAGCCCAACTTCAATTCTAACGGTTTAAGATAATATTGACTTGCAAACTATTAACTGAAGATAGGGAATGTAATTAATCGCTGAATGAAAACTAATTGAAATTGTGTATTTCTGATAGTGAACTATTTCGGGACAAATCATCATTACGAGATTCAATGTCAAGATGAGAACATAAAATATATAAAATAAAATAAAAACTTTACCTAAAAAAACTCAAAATATATTCTTTTATCAAACACTAAATAGACATATTACTAAATCAGGTTACTAGGTGAAATATAACATAAAAATGTGTACTATAAATTAAGGGTCTAAACCAGCCAAGCTGAGTCTAGCCCGAGCTCGGGTCATTTGTTAACTAATTCATATACACTTATAATTATTTTTAATATGCATTTTAATCATTATTTTATATAGTGTTATTTAGTTATTTTATCATAACTTTATATGTAAAATTGATTATTATAAAACTATAAATAATATATCAAACAAAAATCATATATATAGTAGTCTCGTTTAGGCCCACAAGCCAGCTCGTGCTCAATTGGTGAAGCTCAAACTCACTCGTATATTGAACAAGCTTAGTTTTAGCTCGAGCTTAGGCTCGGGCACGTTTAACCTCGGTAATTCGAGCTTCTAGCGAGAGCCGATCTCGAGTAACTCACGAGTGTTTTCGTTCATCATCACCTCTACCATATTGATTTGAAATGATAAAAGCAATACAACTAAAAACATAAACCCACTATTCACATTTTACTACAAATAGCATCCAATAATTAACACTTGCATCATGGGTTGGTCTCATATACACTTAGAATGTTCATTATTTCAAAAGAAGTGAAATAAAGCATATAGAGCTTCAAATTGAGTTTAACTAAAGTTATCCTTCTGCAATTGATAAATGTAAATACGTAATAATAGCATTTTTGTATGTTTCTATGATCATACCTTTGGCCCCCCTTGTGAAGCTAAAATGGTCCGTAGTAGATCAAACGGACCCAACTGTAGCAGCACACCCGGCTAGGGCCCCACTCATGAAAGATAAGTACGGACTTAAATGAATATGATCTTCTGCATGACAAATAGATACATATTTTGGAAGTGTAAGAAAAAAAAGTGATGATCAAGAAAATCAATAAGAATATATATTTCATGTTTACCAAGTTTCATATCCCAAACTGCATCAATTCAATCTAAACTAAATTTAGCACTTTCATACATTCATTGCCATCCAATGAGTTAAATGACAAAAGATAATCACATTATTAGCCTTTTAACTATGATCAATCAAATAAACTGTGCCTCAATACTTTCATAATATAGTATTATAACTTACACGTCAAGATAATTGGTGAGACAATACCAATTTCATACAGTAAGCATCGTTAAACTCAACAACCTTGAAAATCGTAAACACTTCATCGCTCATAAAATCCAGTGTCAATCTAATTAAACTCTGGTAACCTATGAGCCCTGCCTTATACAATAACAAAATCCTATAAACTGACTGCTAAATTTTTAACCAGTCAGACAAGAAGTGTACAGACTAAAAAATGTTTAGGTAAATAAAAAAGATGAACGCTGTTTCAAAGATCCAAATTAATGTATACCCGATTTTGAGGAACCAGAAGCAAATGTCTTCACTTTATGTAACACCGCGAACTGTATGGCAGTGTATGGCATGACCATTAAAAGTGCTGGAAGATTACCACGCCAAAATCCCTGAAAAAACCATGTCAAGCATAAGAAGAAATGAAGAATATAAAGAAACATATAGCTTTTTAAAAGATCAAAAAAAATTTGTAGAACTTATAAACTGTAGCATAAGATGCGGCTCACGTCTAGATAAGATACATGGTAAAAGTAAGTTAGGTACATAAAGTAGGCATAGCCGATACAAACATATGAAAGTTAATTTGCAATGTAACACATATCATAATACAAAGACATTCCTACAAATAATAAATATTTAAATATAAATCGTGCAGCCAAACACAAGAAAAAAATAGAGTGCAAATTGCCTTATCCTCGCAGAGTTCTGAGAACAAAATTCTTTTTATGCATTAGCATATTCAAGGTACAAGAGTTTAGAATACTTTAGCTTATTATTTGAAGTTCAAAAGTATGAGACACAAAACTGAATTATAAGACCATGTACATGGCAAAACAATCATCTGTAAGAAATCATCAAACCTCAGTGTAACAAGCTTCCAACTAGTGTAAACAATAATTAGAGATGTATGATTTCTTAAGAAATCATTTACAAAACAGCAAGCCTAGATAAGATACATGGTAAAAGTAAGTTAGGTACATAAAGTAGGCATAGCCGATACAAACATATGAAAGTTAATTTGCAATGTAACACATATCATAATACAAAGACATTCCTACAAATAATAAATATTTAAATATAAATCGTGCAGCCAAACACAAGAAAAAAATAGAGTGCAAATTGCCTTATCCTCGCAGAGTTCTGAGAACAAAATTCTTTTTATGCATTAGCATATTCAAGGTACAAGAGTTTAGAATACTTTAGCTTATTATTTGAAGTTCAAAAGTATGAGACACAAAACTGAATTATAAGACCATGTACATGGCAAAACAATCATCTGTAAGAAATCATCAAACCTCAGTGTAACAAGCTTCCAACTAGTGTAAACAATAATTAGAGATGTATGATTTCTTAAGAAATCATTTACAAAACAGCAAGCCGTGAACTAATGTACATAAGTCATAACTACCCCCCCCCCCCATCTTTTGGCCTCCACGAACCGACATAGCAACGATCATATAAGCAATTACTTTCCAAAACTTGAATGATCATCTAAAGCATTGAAGTTACATAAAAGCATCCAGAGTACTAGCATAAAACCCGTACCAAAAAGCCTTCTTCTCTAAAGATATCTTTGGATGCTTGAACCATTCCAGTATATTTTGAGGTGCCATATAAATTTTTGCTAAGCAATGCAAACGAAGTAGTCGGTTCCAGTTGAACCTGCAAACATCATCAACAGCTTTTATGTTTTCAGTTTAACTTGATCCCATATATCAACTAAAAATCAACATCGAAATAGCTTAAAGCTAAAACACTTGCTGCTGGAAAAACAAATCAGAACCTACGATAATTAACCCATAATCGGTTGACTAGAATAAATTTAGTATCTATTTTCCAAAGCCTCTAAGTAATTCGGTTGAGTAAATAAATTTAATGTCCATTTTCATTATGTAATGAAATCAAGAACACTTGCTTTACAGATAAAGTTAACAAAATTCCAAATATTACATTATGCTACTACAGATAAAGTTAGCATTAAAGCAACATACTGCCTCATCAAAGTAGCTTAAACTTGAATCTATTACAAGAATAATAATATGAACTGTCATACTTTATCATTCCTTATTATTCCCAGAATAACATAGAGCTTTACAGGTAGCACAAATAAGTTGAGGAAATAATATTAAACAAAAAGTAGACCTGGAAGCGTATTGTAATAACATCTAGTGGCGAAGTAACGGTGCGAGATATAGCTCCTGACAGCGAGCCGGCCGTGGCATTAATAAAAGCGGTTTTAAGTTGCCCTGGCTCTTCCATCTCCCCAAATATCAGCAAACCTTATGCTAAAGCCTAAATAATAAATACATTAAAATAATTACAACTTGCATCAATTATATTCATATGAATATGAGAATTGGCATCAAGTTCTGAATCAAAAGTAACAGAATAAAATAAGCACAGCTTATATACTAAAACCTATACGTAATAAGAAAAAATAATAATAATAAATAAAAACAAGCATAAATTGGAGGTTGCAGCGGTTATATGGATATGAAAATTAGATTAATTGTATAAGGAATGAAAGAGAATCGAATTGAAGAGGTTGATGATAATAATATCAATATTAATAATAATAAGAGGTTGAATTGGATACCTGAGAAGGAAGGAGAAGAAGAGCAGGGCGGCAGCCGCCATTAATTAATTATTCAAAAGTAAGTCGGAGATGCCAACGGCGGCAAGGCAATTGGGAGACAGACAACTTTTTGAGAGAAGAAGAGGTCGGTCCGATTTGCCTGCCTTCGCGTCAATGCCGTAAATATGTCTGACTCTTGGCTTGGTTTCACGGGTCACCATTTGGTATTTATAATAATAATAATAATAAGGTCCCAAAATAGTCATTTGAAAAGAGATTCCAAAATATTTAAGATTTTCAAAATACTCCCTATAAACTTATCTTCAACGTGATATTGGTAATTGTGACGTGAGATTTGTTAACCACTCACAGTGTGACACGTATAAAGATACGTGAAAGTTACTCCTAAATCTGTCTGCGTCGATAGTTTTCTGGTCAAAATCTTTTTTCTGAAAAACCATGGTTTTCGAATTAAAGTTATCGGCCCCGTTAGTTTTCAAAAGCTATCGGTTTCCGCGTTTTTTTGAAACTCATCGCCTCCGACGCATTTCAGGTGAATTTCATCTTTTTTTGCATAAAAATAAAAGTTGTCAGAAAAGATGGGTTTTGTTAGAAATTATTTAAATTCGATGGTTTTTATATGAAAGTTATCTTTTTTTGCATAAAAAGAATAGTTGTCTATAAAACTTTTTTGAAAATCATACGCACCATCATTCACCACCACCACCAACCGCCCACCACCACCCACCGCCATCATCCACCACCACCACACACCGCCCTTCACCGCCATCATCCACCACCACCCACCGTCATCATCCACCACAACCACCCACCGCCATCATACACCACCACCGCCGCCATCATCCACCACCCACCACATTCTTAACACTTGCCATATTTTTAAAACTTTTATGAATCATTTTAGGAGATTAAATTCATTAGGAAATTATCGTTTTTTAAAACTTTTTTGAAAATCATTTAAAAAGACTAAATTTATTGGAAAAGTATCGTTTTTTGTAACTTTTTGAAATTTCTGGTAGGAGACGAAATTCACCTGAAATGCGTCGGAGGAGATGAATTTCAAAAAAACGTGAATTTCGTCTTTTTTTGAAACTCACGGGGCCAATAACTTTAATTCGAAAACCATCGTTTTTCAGAAAAAGATTTTGGCCTGAAAACTATCGGCGCAGACAGATTTGGGAGTAATTCTCACGTACCTTTTCACGTGTCACACTGTGAGTAGTTAACAAATCTCACGTCACGATTACCAATGTCACATTGGACATAAGTTTGTATGGACTATTTTGAGAATCTCTCTTCAAATAGACTATTTTAGGAATTTCCCCTAATAATAATAATAAATTATTAATGTTAAAATCAAAAGGGAAATAAAGGAATGCAAAGTTTTTAAAAGAAAATAAAGATGTATAATGATTTAACTAAAAAGTAAAAACTTGATTCTCATGTTATCGTCTGTGTATATGGTTTTTTTTTGAACTTTTAGTTAAAAATGCGTAATGATTTAACTAATAATACAATTACTCTTTAAATTGTTTTTATTATAAAAGTGAGTTGGTGAATTGATTGGTCGGAAAAACCTATGGTACCACACCCCAAGCCATTACGTTCGTTAACAAAGTAACCCGCCTAAATGGGCTCCTTTCTTTTGACGCCAACTAGAATAGTTTGGCTAGCTTTGGGAGACACTAACATTGTGAGGTGGCTTAAGGCGTCACCCACTACATACAATCTTACATAATAATATTTTTGTACTTTTATAACTTACTCTTAATGTTTTTTTAAAAGTTGGTAATTTAATGAGCATGTCAAAAAAAACTAGTTACTAGTTTCTTTGTCAAACTTTTTTTTAAAAAATGTGTAAAATATAACATGACTAGCTTTTAAACCCATGTATTATACAAGGTTAACATTTGTTGTTTATCACATGTATTCTAATCGTCATCAAATATGAACAATTTAAGATAATGTCTGCTAGCTACCCTGGATAATGCAATATATAGTATCCATGGGAAAATATCCATGGAAAAAGATTGGACATCAAAAGAACAAATCAACCCTAGAAAAAGATTATTTTTTGTTATTTTCTACTTGTTTAACTTTTATATTTTTACTTATTTGATTTTCAATTAATATTTTGCTTTTAATTTCCTGACTATTTTATAACTCAATTGCTAAAATGATTTTGACACGTAACCCATGGATAGTTAAAATGAATGAGATGAGAGATTAGAATATCACAAGGGAAATTGGCTATTTTATAACTCAATTATCAAAATGGTTTTGACTCATGATCCAAGGATAACTGAGATGAAGGTGATGAGATTAGAAAATTATGAAAAAAATATAGGCTAGAATTGGATTTGGACTTGACACATAAGCCTCATTATTTAATTTTATTATAATCGTAAACTAAGATAAGATTTATCAACAAATTGGTTTTATCAATGTTACATTTTATATGGAAGACATGCATTAGATATATATGATATTCAATACATAACCAATCTTACTATACGATTAAGCAAGCAATGGTTTCCACATGTTCTCTAACTAGCCCATCCACATAGGATGCATTAGATATAAAAGATATTTAAATAACCAATCTTATTATACTGTTAAAACAAGTAAGGGGTTTTCACATGTCCTTTAACTAGCTCATCCACATATAATGCCAATTAGACAATTTATACATAATTAGCCTTTATAATTTAATTCAAATACGTCCAAATCTGCTTAAAAACACACGGACCCGTGATCAATGATATAACCCGTTTTGGAAATATCTTTGTACTTTAGACTACCCTAATCTCACAAACTCTCCGCTATCCCTAATCGGCATTCCCCTTCAGGTAATTCCGATACTAATCTAATTAATTTGTTCAATCCCCTTCAAGGTAATTCCGACACTAATCTAATAAAGTCTGAACTTTGTAAGAGTTTTCGATTTGCTTTATTTTTATCGGTTGCCTTTAATGGAAATGAGAATAGATAATGATAATATATCATATTTGCAAAGTTCTTTTATGAACTTGATTTCACCGGATCATAATGGTTGGTCAAACCCAAAACCCTTTCTGTTCATGGATTCGGTGTGGTAAATGCTTAAAATAGTACCATTTAAATAATGACAGAAAAAGCTTTAAAATGTATCATTTGTTAACTTATAAGTCATATACTCTTGATTTGGGTGTCTTCTGGTGATGATTTTTATGTTATTGAACTTTGATCTCTATCACTTGTTGGAATATAATTCGATTTTATTTTGCAGGCTGTGATGATAAATTCAAAATGTCTAAAACATTTTGGAGGCTAAAATATATGATAATATGATATTATTTTTCAACAATGGCGGCTTTAAATTGTTTCGATATGAGACAATACAAGATCATAAATTTCCACTTCTGGTACGTTTTATATTAAGTTGTTTAATCATTTAGCATTACTTACATGTTTTTTTTATAAAGAGTATGTTTAAATTATATGCATTTTATTCTAACCTATAATTATTATTTTAGGCAAAGAACTTGATTTGGAATCAATTGCTAGTGTGGTCTACTCATAAGTTTTGATTTCAAATCAAGAGTTTAGTTGACGACCCTTCAAATCAAATTTTAGATTTGTAAACACCTAACAAATAAGCTATAAAATGATTTTAATACTTTATTATTCGACTGGAATATTTACAAATGTGGTATGTTGTGGCAATTATTTTTGATTTGTAAACACCTTAATGTGGTATGTTCTCTCCATTTAAAATGTTTATACTTGTACAGTAAAAGCATTGACTGGAATATTGACAACTGCTTATGTTTTGTGCGAGACTCCCTTGGTTGAAACCATTGAAGGGTACAAAAAAGAAGAGAGTATAATATCTGAGCTATATAATGTTTGGACTTGCCTAAGATGCATAATCGACTTGTAATTTGGGTTGAACATTAGCATCGAACAAAGTGTGTCTCATTATATTCTATTATCAAAAACATCATTATGTTAATACATATGACATCTATTCTCATTAAGATGGAAACTTTTTATCATTTATATCTAGCAATTATTTAAAGTTTAATGGATATCATTTGTATTTTCTTAATTATTCGTCTCGTGTGTTTGGCCTGATTTTAAACTTTGTCTACAACGAAATATGTGGAAGCTTATGAGTGATTTTATATTTATGATGGAATTTATATTAATGTTTCTTATAACTTTATATAGTTTAGTAAACAATTTTCTTGCTTATTTATTGTTTGTTTTATTATTTCAAATACTAATGTTTCTTATAACCAAATGGTATGTTCAATCGTTTCATAATATTACTATCATTGTTCCGCTTTAACGCCTCCAAATCCAATCTATTTCAATACAAAAACATACTCCCTCCGTCTCATTATAAGTGCCATAGTTTGAATTTTCAAGTCTTTCTTTTGCAACATTGACCGTAAATATTTTTGTTCGTGTCATATAATACTTGATGAAAATTATATCAATGTAAAATACATTTAAAACACAATCCATTCATATATGTTACATCAAGTATTATATAACACAAACAAAAATATTGTCGGTCAAAGTTAAACAAGAAAGACTTGAAAAATCAAAATATGACACATATAATGGGACGGTGGAAGTAACATTTATGTAAAATCATGTGTTTTTTTACAAACACAAAATTTACAAATTGTTCAAAATATATAACCATATTTATATAGTTGACGTTTTCTATAATTTCCGCCCATGTGAAACATGGGTTTCTAACCTAGTTATAAATAAATAATCATGAAAAATGCATAAATATTTCTATGATAATATTTCATTTTTAAGGCTATGAAGAGAAATGAGATGTGAATAATTTTGCAAATGATGTGATTGGCAAGTGGACGCTATTGAAGCTTTTTGTTGCAACTACAATGGGAAAGGATTTGACATTCGTGCATGTCATACGCGAATTTGCATTCACTTTAAGAATTCAAGATGGGAATTTTTAGATACACTATGTGGTGTTTAGGAAACACCCACCCATTAAGCCACGGATTGGTCGATCCGCCGCTTATGGCTTGGGTGTTTTTGAAAGTTGTTTTTTTGTTTTGTTATTTTGTTGTCTTTTTTGTCATTTTATTATGATTTTGTCATTTTATTGTCTTTTTTGTTATTTTATTATGATTTTGTCATTTTGTTGTCTTTTGTTTTATTTACCCCTTATTTTTGTTTTGTTTGGTTTGTTTTTTTGTGGCTCGGGTGTAACCGTTTCTTGATCGGTTTTGGAAGGTGACAACGAAACAACAATTTTGTATGTCGGGTGAAAAGGAACAAGATTTATATAATAATAACGACTTATGTTTGTTTTCTTTTTTTGTATGTCGGGTGTGGTAACAGAATTTTTGTTTGTTTTAAACTAATAACGAAACAACAATTTTAAAATTGAAAACGAACAAAATAAGCATAACGCATAACCAGGTTTATAAAATAATAATAATTAATAAATTACGAGTTCGAAAAAAACAAAAGAGTTCGGGCAAAAAGTAACAGCATACAAAAAAGAAATCTAAAATGCGGCACCACCCGCGTCGTCATCGCTCCCCATCTCGTCGAAACGTGGCGCTGGTACTGTGTACTGGGCTCCATGCTGCTGGGCAGACAAATAACCAACCATCCAGCTCACTTGACGCTCTAGTCTCCGTAGGCGGGAGTTAGTGGCCGCATCCAAACTTACGGCGCGATGTGTACGCGGAACGCGCTGCGGGTGCTGATGCGGTGGCTGTTATGAACACGATAAATTAACGTTAACAAGATACAAAAAAATCAAACGATAAAATATAACGTACCTGATCACCGTCCTCCATGTCCTCATCAATGTCAACCTCGGCGCCCTGAATATCCACCTCCGGTTCCTCGATTGGCAGAGGCTCAACAAGTGGGACCTCTACGTATGGGCCAGAATTGAAATTAGTGACCAGGTGATACTGGCGCCCAATCTACTTGACGATTTGCATGCCATGTGCCCGTCCACGGTCTAGCTCTCGCAGCAGAAGCGGCGGCTTAATGGGTTGGTCTTCCAATAGGTGCTCGTAGCCCAAAGACAACGCAATCCGCGTAACGAACGTGCCACCGACCAATTTCCCGCGGCCCTGCCTGTGCGAGTAAATGGCGAAGTAGTCGCCGAGACAGCGAGCTAGGTTGCAGTGTCTCCCCGTAAGCAGGCATCGCAAAAAAAAAAAGGTCACGGAGGTTGCAGTGATCTACCCCCCCCCCCCCCCCGCGTGACGACCCTGTACGGTATGAGCAATAAGCCTGTGTAGGTACATGTACAAAAAAAAAACAATAAAATTTATTATTATATTATATTATATTATATTATATTATATTATATTATATTATATTATATTATATTATATTATATTATATTATATTATATTATATTATATTATATTATATTATATTATAATACTAATATAATATAATATAATATAATATAATATAATACATATACGTGTACAAACCTGTGCAACGGGTCCCTGATGGCTGAGGCTTTGGCATCTGGCTTGTATTCTCCTAGGGGGGTAGTAGGCCAAGGTGTATTGCTAATCGCCGTCCAAAAACGTCTAAACACGTCATCTGGTGATTCGTGTATGCTCTGCGTGTAAACAGGGGCGGTTATATCCTCAATTGTGTACAAGCCCAGCGCAATGGCAAACTCCTCCATCGACAGATAAAGCCAAATCTCAAAAATACGGAACCGAACCTCCGCCTTACTGGTATCCGCACCCTCAACCAGCATCAGGACCTGCAAATCTCCCTCCGGGCGTGGCCTGAAACAATATTTACATGTTGGTTAAATCTACTTTATTTATAAGTTAATTGAAAAGGAAAAAAATACCTAAAAACGAACGTAGAGTAAAACTCTAACGTGAGAGCCCGGTACGCTCCATGCTCTGCGGTAAACAATCTCTCCCCACGGTGTATCATTCCCAACAATTCTTTCTATCCTGTCTTCTGCCCGAACCATATTTATAAACTCCCTAGACAAGGTCGAGGAAGGTTGTGGCTCCATTTTCCGAAGCTGCGTAAACCGGATTTGATAATCGGACTGCGGGTCAAACCTCAAATGCTCGTAAACATCAAGTACTTCGTCCCCAAAAATGTATGTATCCGCCATCTATGTTTAACACATAAATATAACCGGTTATTGTCAAACCCGTAAGCCAAACCCGTTTCCTTATCAAACCCGTAACCCAAAACCCGTTTCATCATCAAACTCGCCCGTAAGCCAAACCCGTTTTCTAACCATCCCGTAACCCAAACCTGTTTCACTAACAAACCCGTAAGCCTAACCAGTTATCTAACCATCCCGTAAGCCAAACCTGTTTCACTAACAAACCCGTAACCCAAACCCGTTTTCTAACCAACCCGTAACCCAAACTCGTTTCATCATCAAACCCGTAACCCAAACCTGTTTTCGGGTCAAAACCGTAACCCAAACCCGTTTATCATCAAACCCGTAACCCAAACCCGTTTATCATCATACCCGTAACCCAAACCCGATTTCTATCCATCCCTTAAACCAAACCCTTAAATCAACCAGTTTGATTAACAAACCAGTAAACCCTTAATCTAAATGAACACCTATATCGAAATAGAGTAAAACAGAAGTGTCGTAGTTACCTTATTGTTGCCGAGTCGGAGTTGGTGTTGTTAAAGACAGAAGAAGTTCGGGACTATTGGGGGATGGCGATTAAGGGTTTTTGTGCGAAATATGGTGTTGTTTGAGATTGAATGTGAAAAATGATGGTGGGCGGCGGGTTAAGGTTGTGTTTAACTTTGATCCGCGGCTTATCGCCCAATCCGCCGCTTAGTAGTATTTTTTTTTTAATTTAAGTATCTAAGGTATAAATAAATTTTATATAAAATAATTTTATATATTCATAATATATAAACGGAATTATACTAATAAAAACAAAATTTTGATATGGAAGCAATACTAAATTACAAATTTGAATATATAAACGAATTGAAACTAATAACAATTAACAACACAAATTTGATATTAAACCAATAATAAATTACAAATTTGAATAAATACAACAAAAGGCACTGGATATTACATCAAATTCTATACGGAGACTAATTTCTAAGATCATCTTCTGATAAGCACTCCAAAAATAGCATCAACACAGCAGTTTTTTGGCGTGGCTCTCCACTCACCGGCAAGCAAGTCACCGGAATCCGTGTCGGCCCACGACTACAGGTTTGCCCCACTAGAAATGGGGAATAATCAATCATTACGCTCGGGTATCTTGGCCGACAGCAGCTCCCCAGCCACCCGGAATGTCAATTCCAGAGCACTCCTAGATACACCGGAACTAGTACCGTATACAGGTACCGTTATGCCCGCATATCTCCGATATTAGCTGGCCCTTGCGATTTATCATGCAAGGCGACTGTTTGTGGGGACACCGAATTCATCAAAGATCGGTGCCATCTTCCTTATTACATTGGAAAACCACCCCATGGAGGTTGATACGAGACTTTATTATTACAGAGCTACCAATGCTTCCTGACACAATCACCAAAATCCCAAGTAAAGGACACTTTCGGGATATATGAAGGGGGACTACTACTACTAAAGTGTTCCGCCTGCTCACGGCAGTTGCACTGGTAGCTCAAAAGTTCAAAATAGCATCTACACAGTCACCACTATTATTTTTAAAATATATGTAAACAACCGAATGCAAAAAAACAAGGTTGAAAAATATATATTTTTAAAATCTATTTTATATATATTATTAATGTATATATATTTATATATATATTTTTAAAATCTATTTTATATTATTATTAATAAATATATATTTATATATATATTTTATATATATTACTAATAAATATATATTTTTAAAATCTATTTTATATATATTATTAATAAATATAAATTTATATATATATTTTTAAAATCTATTTTATATATGTTTTTAAAATCTATTTTATATATATTATTGTTATTTTGTAATAATAACGGACTCCAAAATAACATCTATGCAGCCACCACTATTTCAGAACGAATTATTATGGCTACATAGAAGCTATTTTTGGACTCTGTCGTCATTATTTTCCGCCAACATATGGTTTTATCTGGGCCTTTATTTTGTAATAATAACGGACTCCAAAATAACATTCACACAGCCACCACTATTTCTGAACGAAATTATTATGGCTGTGTAGATGCTATTTTCAGACCCCGTCGTCATTATTTTCTGGTGGTGGTGGTGGTTTTAGTGGTATAATCTGGGGGATGTTTTAAGTGAAAGGTTGAGCGTTTATTTTGATTTTGGCGATTTGAACGGTTAGAACCCGTGGGTATTTAACATCTTCAAAAATTAAATTCGATAAGCCGCGGATCGACCACTAAGCCGCGGATCCGATTTACAGCAGAATCCGCCGCGGATCGACCCCTAAGCGGCGGATTCGATCTACTTTTAGAAGATATTTATTAATATTTTAATATTTCTGGTACTTTTTTATATATATTTTTTAAAAAAATGTTTTTTAACATGATATATTTAATTATTTAAAAAATATATATTATCGAAAGAATTTTTTTAAATATCATTTCTTATATTTTTTAAATAATTTTTTATCATGTTTTATATTTTTAAATATCGAAAAACTTGTTAAAAATATATTATTTTAAAGTTATATATTGTATCATGTTTTATTTTTTTAAATAAACATATTATCAGATATATTTGTTTATAAAATATATTATTTTTAAGTTTTTATCATGTTTTATTTTTATAAATAAACATATTATTTTTAAGTTTTTATCATGTTTTATTTTTATAAATAATGTTGGTTGGAGCACTCCAGCCAACAATATATTTTAATATTACTGGTACTATTTTAAACTAATAACAATATTATTTTAATATTATTTTAATATTACTCCCACTAAAAATGGATTTAAACTAATAACAACACAAATTTTATATTAAACCAATAATAAATTACAAATTTGAATAATGGCATAAAAAATCACTGGATATTACATCAAATTCTATACGACTAATTCCTAATCATTTTCTTGTTTATTAGCACTCCCAAAATAGCATCAACACAACAGTATTTTGCAGTGGCCCTCCACTCACCGGCAAGCAAGTCACCGAAATCTGTGTCGGTCACAGCGCTCCGGTCACTGGAATGTAAATCCGCTAGGATACACAGGATAACTTTAAATAATGTACCCTATACAGGTTTCCGTTATGGCCGCATATCTCCGATATCAGCTGCGGCGGCCCTTGCGACCTATAATGGAGTCGTTAACACCGAATTCATCAAAATCCCCATAAATGACACTGTTGGGATTTATGAGGGGGGACTACTAAAGTGTTCCGCCATCTCTCGACAGCTGCACTGGTAGCACATAAGTTCAAAATAGCATCTACACAGTCACCATTATTAAAATAATATATATTTACTTTTATAAATACATATTTTTTGAATATATTTTATATATATTATTTTCTGGTGGTTTTGGTGGTATAATCTGGTAATATGGTGGTGGTTTGGGTGGTATAATCTGGTAATTTGGTGGTGGTTTGGGTGGTATAATCTGGTGATGTTTTGAGTGAAAGGTTGAGCGTTTTTTGTGGTTTGGACGAGTTGAACGGTTATAACCCGTGGGTATTTAACATCTTCAAAAAATTGTCTGGATACGCCACGTATAGATCTATCCGTCGCGTATCTGTTTGAATCAGCGGCGTATCGATCAATCCGCGGCGGTTCTGATCTACTTTTGAAGATATTTATGATTATTTTTAAATTTCTGGTACTATTTTATATTATTTTTAAATTATATATTTTATCATTTTATTTTTTTTAAAATATATTATTTTAATTTTAAATATAATTTTTAAATAATAAGTTTTATCATTTTTTATTTTTTTAAAAATCGAAAATCTTAAATATCATTTCTTATATTTTTAGATAATTTTGTATCATGTTTTATTTTTTTAAACAAATATATTATCAAATATATTTGTTTAAAAAATATATTATCTTTAAATTATACATTTTATCAAGTTATTTGTATTTAAAATTTGATGATAACACAAACATTTTATTCGTAATTAGTCATAATAATACAAAACATTTTATTGATTCATCCTAAATAAACTGCCTCTTCAGTTTGCACTCGCCAAGTTTCCCTTATTCGCATATACTCTTTTATACGATCTTCGTACAAAGACCTCCATTCGTGCGCCGCTTCATTGGCGTATCCTTCCCATTGACGTGCCGGTAGCAGCACGAGGAAATTCCCTTCTAATTGTATGTTGAGCCAATGATTATCCGCCACATTTAAGACTCCTATTACCGGGATCTGAGATAGTGGTTCCGGACTCATTCTCATTGGGAAGTAACTCTCACTGGAGGTCAGATAGAGATTGATTAAAACACAGTCATACGTCTGAGCCACTACGTGTCCGTGCCCTGGTAACTTAAACCACCTACTCTTTTGCTGGAATAAAGCAGACGTTGAGTAGTCCAGCGAATCACGAACCATGTCATAATTACCGTTTATCTCGTAGTTCAACCTGTGCGTCCACCACGATTTGTTAGTGTCCATCTCATTCCTCATGCTTGCTCTGACCTCCTTCCAGTTCATTTGACGCATGCCTAAGCCGACTACGATTGCTCTGAAACCGCAATTACCATCTGGCTTTACATCTTTTATACCTGAAATGAACGGGTATGCCCAGGTGGGAATGAGGTGCCTATAACTTTCTATGATTGGGAACCCCTTTGGGTCATGCAGTAATAGAAAGCCAAGGTCGGTTGGAGTCTCTTGCTTTTTAGATGAGCGTTTCGGTGGTTTAGGTATCTTAAACCGGGCCTGAGCCTGAGACTGAGACCGTGAACGCGACAACGAATGGGTGGGGGCTTCGGGTGTTGGTTCCCGTGACAGAGAGGGGGCATAGGAGTTGTGTCTGTGGGGATCAAAAGACATGGAGGGGGCGTAGGAGCTGTGTATGTGGGGATCAAATGACGGGGATGGGGCATATGAGCTGTGTCTGTGGGGATCAGTTGACGGGGACGGGGAGTACGACCTGTGTCTGTGGGTATCAGTTGACGGGGACGGGGAGTACGAGCTCTGTCTAGGGGTATCTCTTTTCTTGGCTTGTTGGTTTAGATTTGGACGCCCCCTAGGGTCCTCTCGTTTCTCAGGCTCCTCCTTGTTTGATTTCCCAAGAAGAACAGACATTATACTTGAGAATAGACTTTTTTTTGCATTCGGTTGTTTAGTCCTATAACTTGTTTTTTCACATCTTCCAGTTCCGCTTCATAGTCTGGTTCTTCGTGTCCAACAGACGCCGGACTGAAATCGAGCTTCCTCCAAAAGGGGTCTATGTCTTTTAATGGAATGCGTATATTGTTAATAGTGTACCAGTTAAGCTTACAAGCACACGGCAAGCACCATGATGTTTGTAACCGGTGGTTGCACTCCGCCCCCGTATCTTGCAATGTGTCAAGCAAGGTCAGCTCTTTGTCAAGTTTAGCGATAGCAAAAAGTGACACCCTGTTATGTAGCTTGTCAAACAAAGTCAACTTATGGTACTTCTTGATCCTAACACGAGAGTCTTCAAGGGTCGCACTGATTTCTTCCATTTGGGAATTCACGACTTCAAGGGCAAACGCCGCAATAGAGTCTAGCGAATTGTTCGGCCCCGAAAGGTATCTCTTCAAGTTCGTGTGCTGGCCCTCTACTCTGTTTGTTGTATGCTCGCCGAAGTTTAGTCGGTCGTCAATCCAGCACGACACGAACTTCTCTTTGTAGGGTACCAACCAGTTGTCGCGAATATAATACAAAGCCTCTACAAACAAATAATAAAAAAACATTTTAGCCCATGTTGTTGGTGCATGATGTCAGTAGTTCAGTATCTAGTGTTTTGTATGTGTCTGTAATCGAGTTAGATTGTTTGATTTGGTGTTAGATATTGTGTCACACAAGTTCGCTTGGGATGTAGGCGAACTTGTGGACAAGCGAAGTTAGGACAACTTCGCCTAACATGTTAGGCGAAGTTGTCGAGGTGTATTTAACCTCAACTTACGGCTTGTTTTTATTATTGATTCAAGAACGTGTATTTGTGATTTGAGATCACGTGTTGAAGTGTTGCAATACAACGTGTCGTTTTAGTATTGTAACGTGTGTTCGTGTTTCGATTTAACGTATTCTACATCTTACGCTCGTATCGTATTACGTAGGGATTCCGCACCTACGTGTTACAAGATACTCCTGTGAAGATCCGGCTGGGAATATACAATTGGTATCAGAGCTTTTGCTCGTGATTGTGTGGTTCAGGATTATCACACGAGTGTTAAGATCGTTCCGTTTGACTATTCGCGGAACGAGTTTACGTTGAAATACCTGGTTTTTGTGTTTTACCCATCACCCACCATCAAATATAACCCATTACACCTTCGCATACCTCGCAATACGTCAAATTAAAACCTGCAAAAACCTTGTGTTCATCAGGCGAAGTTGCCGTCACTGTTCTTAGGGTTTAAGCGAACTTATAAGGTTAAGCGAAGTTATCAATCAAGTGAAGTTGAAGTTAAGCGAAGTTGTAGATCAAGCGAAGTTAAGTATAAGCGAAGTTAAGAGTATAGCGAAGTTGTGAGGCGAAGTTGAATTCAAGCGAAGTTATATTAACTTCGCCTACTGATCACTGTTCAAAATAAAAAAAAATATTTTTTTTATATACTTTCCTTGTGTTTTGAGTTGTGTTTCTTTCAATTATGACTTCGATAAATATTACAGAACTGGTAAAAATGGAGGTTGAAGCCGGTTCAGCAACTAAAGCTCCAAAAATGCTCAAGGGTACTGATTTCGTTGCTTGGAAAGATCGGTTTGAACAATATGTGAAATATCAAGATGCTAAGATGTGGGTGTGCATACAAGATGGATACATTCCACCAACAGCCTTGTTTGAGGGTCGTGAACAGATTAAGAAGTACAATAAGATGGAAGAGGAAGAAAAAAAGATGTATGAGGCAGAAAGTAAAGCTCATGCAGCAATCACAATGGCTCTTCCACAAGAGATTCTTCATACATTCAAAAAGTACAAAACTGCTAGAGAGCTATGGGAAGCACTTGAAAATCGATATGAAGGTAATGTGGGGATACGTGCTTCCAAAACAAAGATACTAAAAACCCAATTCTCTGTATTCAAGTATCTGAAAAATGAATCACTTGACGATATCATCACCGGAGATTATCACTTGATGACCGAACTCAGCAATTACTCCATTGTATACAAAGAAGAGGAGATAGTGGAGAAACTTCTTGATGCTCTTCCACCGAAATGGGAAATGTATACGGTTTTGATGAGAGAGGATAAAGAATTTGCCAATATTGATCTTGAAACAGCAGTCAATAAGTTACGAAATTTTGAGCTCATCATGGTTCGAAAGGAGACACCAACTGATCAGGTTCAGGATCCGGGAATGTATGGTGCGAAAGTCTCTTCAAGTTCAATTTCAAAATCAGAATCGTCTGCCTATTACTCAAAGGGAGAATCAAACTCCAACTCAACTCGAGATGGTCATGTGATTCTTAATATGGATGGCGACGTATGTCTCGTAGCTGGAGGTAGTAGTTCTTCAAAACCTCAAGAAACAACTGGTAATTTCTCATCAAATGTTCCAACCAACAAATACTCACAGATGCTCATGAGTGTTAAATCAGCTGAACAGCAGTTTGCTCTCTATGCATCCTTCATTGCATCTTATGAGAACTATATCAAAGGTAAAATAGTCGACCCTGCAACTTTGGATGAAGACTATGATCAGATCGATGCTGATGATTTGGAAGAGATGGATTTGCAGTGGCAAATGGCTATGATAGTAAGAAGGGTTAAGAGATTCATGAAGAAAACGGGTAGAAAGTTCGTTGGAGAAAGACCAGGGTTTGACAAATCAAAGGTTAGATGTTATAACTGTCAACAAAATGGTCACTTTGCCAAGGAATGTACAAATGAAAGAGTCGAACGCAGTCAGAACAGGCCTGCACAACATAATGGAGGGGGTAGTGAGAATCGAGCTATGGTATCTAGACAGAATGGTGGATACAACTGGAATCTGCAAGTTGAGGAAGTGTTCGAACAGGCTAATTTGGTAAACATCGAAACTGGAGGGAGCGAGAGAGAGACGGGAGAAAATCAAGCATATATGGCAGAAGTGAACGATCAGCTCTCTGAGGTAAGTTCTGAACTTCATTGTATGCAATGTGAGAATCTGTCTGAACAATTGAAAACTGTAACTGATCAGTTTGTTAGTTTGGACGCACAATTTAAAACGTTAAAAGAAGATCACCACTACACTAAAACTAGAGAAAACAGTTACTCGGTAAAAATAAAAGCTAGTGAAAAAGATATCAGAAGTCTTAAAGCCAGTCTAGCTGATAAAATTCAAGTAATTGATCTTAGTTATGAAGTGTTAGAAGAAAAAACCAAACTAATTGCTGAAAGAGATAAACAGATAGCTGATTACTAGGTAAAAGTGGTGGAACTAAACAGAAAAATTGAACAATTTAGAAATTCCTCAGCAATGCTTGATCACATCATAAGTGTTCAACGTTCCCCAGTTAACAAAGGGGGAATTGGTTTTTCTGAAGTTCCACCACCGTATAACAATAACTATACTTATAATCCTAGTAATCAGAAATCTGCTGATGTTGAGATTAGTCAGACAGTTCCAGTCAAAATTTCAACTAAAGAACCTGAAGTTGATAAGAGCGAAACAAGTAAGCCAATTCCTAAGGTTAAGATTGCTGTTCCTAGCTCTGTCTCATCAAATTCGGACAAATCATCCGAATTGGGGGAGATAAAAGAAGAGGTAGTGTTACTGAAACGAGGGGAGGAATATAAGCCAAACGAAAAGAATTCTTCCCTAAATCCGTTTGTCCCACCATATGTTAGACAAACGGGTAGTAATGCAACCTCAACATCTGAAACAACTGTTGAGACGAAAGTTGAACATAGAAGCTGTTTCAGATGCAATCAAGTAGGACACCTTATTGCCGATTGTCCTCTAACTCAGAGAAAATTTAGAGGTATGAGTCCTCCGAAAACTGAGTATAAAACGAATGGTAATTATTATGCTAGTAAGAATACGTACACACCAAAGTTCAGACATTGGACTAATCCAAGATTTCAAAGAAATCGATCTCAGTTTTTCCCAGTTAACAACCAAACCAACAATTATAATTCAGTTAATTCACTAAGGTTTGGATGGCCTCATAGTCAATCCTCAAGAAGGTTTCCTTTCAGACCTTACAGGAATCATCCTCAAACTGCCTTTGGACAACCAAAGTACGGTATGCCGTTTAACAGATTTAATCGACCCAAGACCAGTAGGTCTTGGGTCCCTAGATTTTAATCTTTTCTTTAACTGTGCAGGAACAGTTGAGCAGGGCAATAAACAATCTGTGGGTTGTGGACAGTGGCTGTTCCCGGCACATGACTGGTAACAAGAATTTGTTACATGAATGGAATCCTGTTCAAGGAGGTAGGGTTAGTTTCGCTGGAGAGAGTGGAGGTAGAATCACTGGTATTGGAACAGTGACAAATGGAAAAATGAAGTTGGAGAAGGTGAACTTTGTTGAAGAATTGAAGCATAACTTGTTGAGTGTATCTCAGATTTGTGACAAAGACTACACGGTGCATTTTACTAAAAACGAGGCAATCGTCCTCTATCCTGGTTTCAAGATACCAGAGGCATGGGTGGTGATGAGAGCTCCAAGAGAAAAGAACACGTATGTAATGGATATGAGGTCAACTGAGATGACAACCGAAGAATCATGTCTTTTGTCAAAGGCAACTGAGTCTGAGTCAGAGTTATGGCATCGAAGAATGGGGCATATACATCTTCGCAAAATAAATTACATTGTCAATAATGGGCTGGTGCTTGGTGTTCCCTTGAAGAATTTTAACTTTGAAGATCAATGCTTGTCGTGCAAGAAGGGAAAGCAACACAAAAAATCTCATTACTCCAAGAAGGTTAACTTAATTGTCTGTACCCTAGATCTACTTCACATGGATCTCTTTGGTCCCGTGAATGTAAAGAGTCTAGGTGGAACTTCATACTGCTTGGTAGTAACCGATGATTACTCTCGATACTCTTGGGTATACTTTCTAAAGGCAAAAGATGAGACGGTTCAGTTGGTAATTAACTTGATTACCAAGGTTGAAAATATTGTTGGAAGAAAGGTTAAGTACATCAGGAGTGATAATGGGACAGAGTTCAAGAACTACCAGATGGAGATGTTCTGCTTACAGAAAGGGATAGACCATCAGTACAGCGCCCCGTATACTCCACAACAAAATGGGGTGGCTGAGAGGAAGAATAGAACGCTAATTGAAGGAGCCAAAACTATGCTGGCTGATGCTAAACTTCCCGTGGTGTTCTGGGCTGAAGCTGTTGCCACAGCCTGTTATATCCTTAATCGTGTTTTAACTGTTAAAAGACTGAATAAAACTTGTTATGAACTTATGCATGGTAGAAAGCCAAACTTGAATGGTCTCGAACCTTTCGGGTCCCCATGTACGATATTGTCACACCCTCAAAATCCACTAACAGAGTTTTACCGTCAGAGGGTGTGAACTAACAGGATCGGAATCATTAGTTATAATCAAACCATAAATAAAGTTTTCAAACCACGAAAACCTTTAAGTGTAAATAAATGCGGAAGCGTAAAACCTTTAACCAAAAGTTGCGTCACGCAGGACGACTTAAAAACCCAATAATAATAGTTTAAAACAAGTTTGCATAAACAGTAACGTTCAAAGTAATGCATGATCCTATACCGCGCGCCCGCCTCGGCTACTTGAGAATAACTTACTAAAAGTGTCAATACGGGGTTGGTGAGTTCACAAGTTTATATAAAATAAAGCGTTTGCGTTTTGCGTTTTGCGTTTAGCGTTTTGCATTACCAGATAGTGTTAAATCAATTATACTATAGGTAGCTAGCCTATAAAGCAAGTATTACTAAGTGTTCGACACCGAAGCTGACTGTTTATCATGTGCCTTGCCACGAGGTCTATCCCGACCATGGTAATGTGTTAGCCAAAATTACACCCACTCGACCTCCAGTCGAGCTTAGCGTTGGGTGGGGTTTGTCAAACCCAGTAGTACTACTCAACAGTGACTCGCTATTATCCAATACTAAACGGTTCGATGTGTGAAGGACTTCAGTTGTTTCGTTTGCCACTTAGCCTTTACAAGTGATATATAATCTAATAACAAAATCTAAAAGCGTTTCGGAGTATGTATTCTCCCCCAAGTGAAAAGCGTTTAAAAGAGTTAAAAGGGGAAACGTGAAACTCACTGTTTGCGAAGAATTCCAAAAACGAGTAAACCAAAGGATGCGCGTCACAGAAAAATCCTCACTAGCGTTCTAAAACAATAAATGAGATTTTCTAAGTGTTGGAACTATTATCGAGTCTCTAGACTCAGCACATAATACCTATGCATAAAATTTGTTTCGTTTTCGTTTGTGAATTGTGTGTGTCTCAACAAACACATTCGTGATACGTTACATGTGTGAACAACTACTTACATATCATGTATTAATATTGTTCATTACTAGCAATTATTCCCCGCAAGGGCCATTTGGTCAAAACATCACAATTATCTAGTACTTAGCACGTTTCAGTATTTTCACAAAGTTCAGCAGCTAGTTTCATCAAGACAGAATTCTACTTGAAAGATTACTCTATTCAACAGATCATAGCATCTCAATTAATTCACCAAAAATCTTCACAAAAGCATACATGAGTTAGGTTTCCAGAACATATTTTATTGTATTTTTATTCCACATAGATTTCTCACAATGATCAAAACATTACAGCAACTCACAGCAGTCAAAATCATGCGCAACAGAATGTTATTTGTTATTCTTGTTAAATGAAAGATCCAACTAATGCAAGACCAATTGGGTTAGGTTCCTAACTCAATATGTTAACTTCCAGAAGTGGAACCAACTCATTTGATCTTGTAGTTCATGAGATATGATAATTACAAAACAACCTAACAGCAGGTCTCACAATTCAGATTTGCACTTCAGTTTTGTAAAATAATAAAAGTTAACATTTACTTGTCCAAAAATTACAAAATTGGACTTTATAGAAACTAGAATCAACATAGTACCCTGTAGTGTTAACAACCTCGACCAATTTCCACATTAACATTTAGTTACAGTTGTCTAAACATAACTTACAATCTGTCCAGTACCAGTTTTGACCTTTAATCACATCTAAATCGTTTGAGCAACCAAAACACCTCCAAATTAGGTGTGGTTGGGTTTTCTGGAAACTAGACTCATAGTAATACCTCTTAGACTCATAAATAGCTCAGTTTGCTTTTATATTTAACAAATTACATGTCGTTCAAGTTTAACAATCTCTGCTGTCAAAACTCAGCAAGCACAAACAATTGTCTAACATGCATCCTAAGCATACGACATATCTCCAAACATGTAATAAACATAATTATTCATAAAAATCAGTAGTAACCCTCTAGGGTTTACAAACAATCAATGATTCAACAATATTTCACCGTTCAAAATCACATATGATTATCTAAACCAATAACCAACGCATAATCAATCATCCTCAAATCAAAATCAAGCATATAAACACTTAATACATAATTTACAAAGCTAGGGTTTCATGTTTATACCTTAAAAACGCAGAAACAACCAAGAGAAACGTGAGAGATGCTTAGAAACGAGTGTGGGATGCTCCGATTATGAAGAACAAGATCAAAACGAAGGTGATATGGGTGTGGGTGTGGCTGCCGATCGCAAGAGAGGGGGGAGGGGGGCTGCCGTCGGGTTTAGAGAGAGTGGGAGAGAGGGTTAGGGTTTATTAATATTATTTAATAATAATATGTTACACATAGGTCCCTCAACTTTTAAGTATTACTTTTCTAGCCTAAAGTAACTTGTTTGTATCTTGAGTTAGTGTTTTAAATGATATTATCAAATAACACATAAGCCTAACACATAATTATCACATAATTATTGTTTGGTTGTTTTTCGTTTATTTACCAATGGTTTGCGTCAACTCGTTTGCGTTTCGGTGCAATCCCGAAAGACTACACATGTAGTAATTGTCAAGCGTCATTTAAGACTCTATTTTAAATGTAATGAGATGTGCGTTATAGATCAAGTGATCTTAAGTTTGAATTGACGGAGTTTGGATTAACGGAGTTAACCTGAAATTGACGAGTGTCACAGATATTAAAGACAAACTCAAAATTTGGTGAGAAAGCCGACGAAGGTATTTTAGTCGGATATGTTGTTGGTACACCCAACAGAAGAGTCTTTAATTTTTCGAACAGCAAGGTTGAGGTGGTATGTAACACGGATATTACAAGTTACAAATCACCAAAGCCTAGCACGGGACCCGCTGAAGCTTTCGACTATGATAAACTTTTCAAATCTTTTAATATGCTTTACTTGGATTTTGCAGAAGTTGATGAGAAAATTGCTTCACAGATTCTGTATGACGAGGAGGAAAATGTTGTGCAACGTCCGCGATACGATGAAAGTCAACCTTCTTCGTCAAGTGCTGTTGATACTTCAGCGGCTCCGCCTGAAGAAGAATTCTACAATCCATTTCACTCTCAACATCAATCACCCATAGATGAACTCTCTTCGAACTTAGAAAACAATCTGGAGGTCGGTACAGTTCCGACTACTGAAATTCACAAAAATACCCGTTGGAGAACGTGATAGGTGATCTGTCTGACAGTGTTCAAACAAGAAGAAGTCTGAATGAGCACACTTGTGTTTACGCAAGTATTAAAGAAACAGGTATCATAAATGAATGTTTGTACACCTGCTTCATCAGCCAGATTGAACCAAAGAACTATCAAATGGCTCTAAAGGATAGCTCGTGGGTCGAAGCCATGCAAGAAGAGTTAGCACAGTTCGAGAAGATGGAGGTGTGGAAATTAGTTGAAAAACCAAAGAATGTACATGCTATTGGTACAAAGTGGGTTTTTAAATGTAAGAGAGATGAGAAAGGGATAATCATACGGAACAAGGCAAGGTTAGTGGTAAAAGGGTTTAATCAGCAAGAAGGAATCGACTACAACGAAGTGTTTTCTCCTGTGGCAAGATTGGAGGCAATTCGTTTATTTTTGGCATTTGCTGCGCACAAAGAGATGAAAGTATTCCAGTTAGATGTGAAGAGTGCCTTTCTAAATGGAAAAGTCGATGAGGTGGTGTACGTTGAACAACCTTCAGGTTTCCCTGACCCAGATTTTCCGGATCATGTGTACAAACTGAGTAAAGCCTTATATGGGCTACATCAGGCACCTCGTGCCTGGTATGCAACTCTGTCCGATTATTTGCTTGAGAATGGGTTCGAAAGAGGAAAGATCGATAGCACACTGTTTGTCAAGAGAAAGGGGGAGATCTTCTACTAGTTCAAGTATATGTGGACGACATCATTTTTGCTGCATCAAGAGTCGCCATGTGTCAGGAATTTGAAGCAGTCATGAAAAGAAGGTTTGAAATGAGCGCCATGGGCGAATTAACTTTCTTTTTGGGATTGCAGGTTGATCAGAAGAAAGATGGGATGTTCATTCATCAAACAAAATATGTCCATGACGTACTCAAACGCTTCAAGATGGAAGACAGCACTTCATTTGATACTCCAGTTTGCGTCAACCATAAACTGGGTGCTGATTCAGACAGTGATGAAGACGTGGACCCCACCCAATATCGGGCAATCATAGGTTCCTTAATGTATTTAACTGCATCAAGACCTGATATTATGTTTGTAGTTTGTCTTTGTGCTCGTTTTCAGGCAAGCCCGAAAGAATCTCACATGAAGGGAGTGAAGAGGATCTTGCGTTATCTCAAAGGCAAGCCTAAGTTGGGATTGTGGTACACGAAAGGGGGAGAACTGGATTTGGTCGCTTACACAGATTTTGACTATGGAGTTTGCAACCAGAACAGGAAGTCAACAACCGGTGGATGTCAGTTTCTGGGAGGAAGATTGGTGTCATGGCAGTGCAAGAAACAGACCTCTGTAGCCATTTCCACTTGTGAAGCAGAGTACATGGCAGCATCAAACTGCTGCTCCCAGGTTCTTTGGATTCAACAGCAATTGCGTGATTACGGTCTGAATTTCATTCAAACTCCTATTTGTATTGATAACACTGCTGCAATCTCAGTAACTAACAATCCCGTCAAACACAGCAAAACTAAACACATTAACATTCGTCATCATTTTATATGGCATTGTGCTGAAAAGAAATTAATAGTGCTAGAAAAGGTTGATTCGTTGGATAATTTCACCGGTCTTTTTACTAAAGCGTTTGACCGAAATCGTTTTCAAAATCTTGTTGAACTTAATGGGATGATCAATCCCGAGTAACCTGGTTTTTCGTTTTAAAAAAAATAATAATAAAAATAAAAAAAATAAAACAAAAACATCTTTATCGCTTAGAATTATGTCGGTTGCTTCAGTTTGAAGGACATATCTTCGGATACGTTTGGTCCTTGCTTCTACTAGTAGATTATGAGGATAGCCATTAACCAAATGACTGAAAGTGACCGGGGCGGTTTAAGATGTGTTTTTATTCTTTCGCTGAAAAATAGTCGTTCATACTTAGTTAGAAGGACACATACTCGTATGTGGTCGGTCCAGCTGATCCATTGGATCTTCAAGATAGCCGTTTACCTGAAGACTTCGACTTGATCGGGGCGATAGAATTTAAAATTTTTTTTATGGGAGATGATATAATTTTTCAGGTCTATAACTTCATAGGAAGTTTCAATACAATGTTTAAAAGAAAATTGATCCAACCTTGGAAAGTGATAGATATACTATTTCTGTGTGCTTAACTAGTGAAGTTATTAGGCCTAAAAGACTCTAGAACGGCCATTGAATGTCATGGTAGCTTTTTATGGTGCGTAAAAGTAGAAGTGATACTAACTAAATCTCCTCGATTTAATGTGGAGAATCATTTAGAGTTGTGCATGTATCCACATACAACTTTCCGAATGATAGGCAGAAAAGTGATTACCCAGTCATACACGAGCCCGTAAGTGTTCTGATTCTCGAGAAGATAGTGCGTCAAGTACCTGCAGTGATCCAGATTCGGGACTTGCAGTCATCTATTTTTTGAAGCTGTGTTAATATTTAGTATAAAAAAAAGGTGTGTTGTTAAGCCTTCTGAAGCTTATGATGTTATACTTATCGATCAAGAGGCAAGAAAGAGAACGAGAAGAAGACTCTAAAGATCGATATGTACTTATTGTTTAATCAGACACTACGGGTCGAATTCAACTCGGGGTGACTTGGGGAAAGCCAAATACGCTTTGAGAATAGATAGAAGGCATCACATTCTCTCATGTGATGTCCATCTAAATTTTGAGCTTAATTGAACCTAATCCGTATCACAGAAGCGATAAAAACCATACTAAGCTTTATACCTGCTTACAACCTATTTCTCTATGTCATAATACCGCTGAACATGGATCTATGTGACAGCCACTTAATTAGTATGATTCCTGTTCGGATCTTTTCTAAAACATGCTGGTCCCCGTCAAGACTGAAATTTGATCCCGTTTATTTATTTACTAAAATTTAAAGTTGCATATTTGTTTTATGGTTTAAAACTTGGTTACTTGGTTCTTTGATCGTAAAGTTTAAATCTTTGACGGATAATTTTTAAAAGACTGTTGCATTTTGATCAAACTATAAGGTTCTGTTTTGTAATTTAAATTAGGCGAACTAGTAAAGAGGCGAAGTTGACCATGATTGACCATAAGCGAAGTTGTTCAGAGGCGAAGTTAAGAGTAAGCGAAGTAAACCTTAACTTCGCCTAAGTACTTTCAAACCTATATTACATTTTTCACAAACCCAGCGAACTTATCCTCAATTAACCCACGGCGAACTTAACCCTCGAATCAATCCTTGATATTAGTTGTTTTCAATCCGTGTTAAAGGTGTGTAGGCTCAGTATAACTTATAATTCTTGTCAATGATGTTAATCTGATGTCGTTTTGGTCCAAGTTGTGACCTCGTTCATGCAAACCTTTAAACACCCGATAACCAATCTCTTTCTAATGTGTTCATAACTAATTTGATCGTCTAGATCTTCATAGTAACATCCTTTTATCTTATCAATCACCAATTCTCCGATCAAACCTTGATCAGACCTGTGTTACTATGCCGTTTCAGATTCAGATGAAGTTAGCTTTAGGCGAAGTTGTTCTCAACTTCGCCCTAGGCATAACTTCGCCTGCGTTTTAATTAATTAATTATTCTAAGTTGTTCAGGGGCGAAACTTCGCCTTATACTTAACTTCGCCTACTGCTTATCCTGTTAATTTAAAGGTTTTATTTTGTTATCAGGCGAAGTTAAGGTCAAGGCGAAGTTGTACTCAACTTCGCCATATGTTTAACTTCGCTTACACATTTGAAGTTATCATAACTTCCCTCATGGTAAAAGGCGAAGTTATGATCTGCTTTGTCGATATTCTAACTTAGACCGTTTGTTGTGCAGGATATGGCTGCTGTAGCGGGAGCTGGTGGTGCTGGTGGTGATGAAGGCGGTGACAACAACAGACAGTTCTTTCCAGGTCATAACATGTATATCAGGTTGGATCCGGATGCTAGTGGTGTCAATGATTATCGCGAGATCATCTCCTTCCTTGTTCGCTCACGTATTTTCCACGCTATTACTACAACTCTACCCATTTCTCTACCGAACATTGAAGATTTCTGGCGAACGGTAGAGTATGACTGTAGAGTTGAGCCTCCAGTTATGCGCGCCACAGTGAACAATCAGGTGGTGTAGTTTTCAGCAGATCAGATCAGGGCCGCTTTGCAGTTCAGAGCTGAATCTACAAATGATCCAACCGACTTTCCGGCTCCATTCAGAGATGGTGCATTTTTACGAATGGGCTATTCGGGTCCATTGGGTGACACACAGATGAGAAAGGGATTTTTATTGGATCAATGGCGTTTTCTGATGCACGTGATGATTGTGTGCATGTCGGGTCGTAAAGCTGGTACTGACGGTGTGGGTGCAGCGATGCAATCAGCAATGACAGCACTGACTTACAACAAGCCTTACAGCTTCAGTCAGATGGTGTTTTATAAAATCGATCGTCAGAGACGCGCGGTCGCTCGTGAAAGATTTTTAATGTACCCAAGATTCTTACAGATGATCTTGAATCATGTAGCTCCTATGCTACCTCAACGCCGTCCCATTCGTTATGTTGAGAGCGTAAGCAAGAGGATCTTTGCGCAATGCAGGTCGTCGAGTGCTCGCAGTAAACCAGAGCTTCGTCCGAGGCATACTCCATTATTTGGTTATTTGATAAACCCTGCTTATGTTGCTCCTCTTGGTGATGAATTCCGGGACCCGGCACCACAACAGGCTGATGTTCCTCAACCACCACCTGTGGTACAGCAAGCATTACCTGCTGCTCCTGTTGTGGCTCCGGAGGAACAGGTAGATCTTGAAGCTGCTTTTGGTGGCCAAGGGTTCTTTGATATGGAGCGAGTTGATCCTGCTGCAGAGATTCAAGTCTCAGTAGCAGAGGTTTCTGGTGTAAATGTATCGATGGTAGCTACGTCTGTAACTGATTCTGAGAGAACCGACTCTGACTCCTCCGCTGATGATATTGCTGAAGCACGACAGATTCTGGTCACACAGGAAAGAATACATGGAAAAAGAAAGAAAGACTCGGATGACAATGAGTCTGATTTTGAGGAGTTAGACCGGTTGATACGCCGTTCGAAAAGGATCAGAACCGGTGAGGGTTCGGGAGCTGGTAAAAGCTCGAGGGTGGTACGTTTTTCTCCACCCGCTTTATCTGGTATGACTATGGTTCCTGTGTCGATGAATGTGACAGGACCGATCATCTCATGTGCTCCCGTGATAACTACATCATCATCATTTGGCACTCCACCTACCACGTTTCAGCTTTCGGCTCCTGAGATAGTTTCTTTGCCACGTCCTACTCTTACTCCATCGGAGGTTGTTGCAAGATTTGTAGAGTCGACATTAGTTGCTACTGCGGGGTTATCTGTCACAATACCACCCGCGGTTACTTTTCAATCTGTTTCTGACACTCCTGCTAGTCTGGGAATACCTCCACCGTATGCTCAAGACGTTTCTCATATGCGTTTCGATTTTGATGCTACCTTGTCTGACTCTGAAAGGATAGCTGCACTTGAACGGGTAGTGGCTGAACAGTCTAGAATCAATCTGATCAAGACTCAGGCTATCCAGCGCCTTGTAGCAGAAAATCAGATCCAATCGTCCCTCCTGGTTGAGCACGGTAAAATTTTTGATGCTTTAAAGCAGTTCTTAGCATCTCAGGGGGAGACGAGCTGCAAGGGCGATGAGTTGAGAACAAAGAAAAGTCATGATAGAGACGATGATCCCAATGCATCGAAAGGTGTAGGTGGTGAGTTGCCAAGAACTGAACAAACTCTTGGGACTTCCACATCTCAGGGGGAGTCAACTGATACAGCAGGTGGATCAGGGGGTGAAGATGTTGTGGTGGTGGATGATGAGGAAATGGTGGATGATGATGTTGTGGGTGATGACGATGTGTTACCAGTTGAGGAGATTGAAAAGATAGGAGCTGAGATTGTGATTGATAGGGAGATTGAAGAGGGAGAGATTGTTGATGACAATGTTGAACACGATATCCCAGACGTTGATAAGGCAAATGTGGGTCAAGATATGGAAAGTGATGAGTCTGAATGGGAAGAGCAGCCGAGATGGAAAGAAGGCTACGCTCAGTGGTTTGTAAAGACTAAGAAGCTAGCGGTTCCGACCATTTTCAAGAAAAGTTACAATATCAAAGGTATGCTGAATCGAAGAAGGGTATTATATGCTGGTTGTATGATGAGCAGTTGAGATTATTTGTGATTAAACGTTTTGATGGGATTCAGTACTTTAAGAGGATGTTGAGATCTTTGAATACCTTGCCTGAGTGTGAGGTGAAGGATTTGGCTAAGTTGGGGTTGATTAATAGAAGTGATGATAATATGGCCAGAATTATTGGGAAGATTGTGTGGAAAGAGAGTATCAAAGAGAAAAAGTTTGAGTTGTTAAAGCCGCAGAAAGGGAAGCTAGTTGAAGATAAGGAAAAAGGAATGAGAGCTGATGGCAAACCTTGGATGGTAATGAAGTATAAGCTGATTCGGTGTTTGAAAGAAGTGCCAATGAAGACAATGCCCAAGGATGTTTTAAAGAATCTAAAGTGGTGGTATGTTGATAGCCAAACAGCTGAAGCGGTTATGGAAGATGAAGATGAACAAGAAGTTCTGAGAGTGTATTGGTGAATTTGTCTCAAGCTGACCTGCAGGTGCTAAACGAGAAAAAGATATTCTATATTCCTGCATGGAAAGATGAAGCCAAGAAATATCAGAGAGTGGTTTCTGTTTGTGTTAGAGAAGGCGTTAATGCGTGAAGACTGGTGACACGAGATTTTGGGATTACTAGACACGTGAATGAAGATAGAGATATGAAGCTACTGCCAAGGGGGAGTCTGTTGGTGCATGATGTCAGTAGTTCAGTATCTAGTGTTTTGTATGTGTCTGTAATCGAGTTAGATTGTTTGATTTGGTGTTAGATATTGTGTCACACAAGTTCGCCTGGGATGTAAGCGAACTTGTGGACAAGCGAAGTTAGGACAACTTCGCCTAACATGTTAGGCGAAGTTGTCGAGGTGTATTTAACCTCAACTTACGGCTTGTTTTTATTATTGATTCAAGAACGTGTATTTGTGATTTGAGATCACGTGTTGAAGTGTTGCAATACAACGTGTCGTTTTAGTATTGTAACGTGTGTTCGTGTTTCGATTTAACGTATTCTACATCTTACGCTTGTATCGTATTACGTAGGGATTCCGCACCTACGTGTTACGAGATACTCCTGTGAAGATCCGGCTGGGAACCTACACATGTACAACTAGAATCTAAAATCATGTGTACATAAAGGACAAAGACTTACCACGTTTGTCGTGTCCAGCTAACGCTGCTTCCATTTGACCGCAATTGTAGTAGTAATTAGATTTTGTTGGCGAGGCATACAGTACTTTCCACCAGTAATTGAATGATTTAAAGATATCATCCTGGAAAAGACTCTTATGTTTTCTCTGTATGTTCTGCATGATGTGCCACCTACAAAGGTTTTTGGTAGCATTGGGAAAGACTGTTTCACAGGCATTCATCAAGGCTTGGTCCTTGTCAGTCAGGATGACATGCGGCTCCCTGCAATCGACGAGCATGTGTTTAAGGCGTTCCAGGGCCCATGTGAATTTACACTCTTGCTCCCTAAAGATAACTACGTGCGCAATACAGAAAGACTTTGATGTCGACGTCACACCAACAAACTGAACGAACGGCCACTTGTACATGTTGGTGTTGTACGTCGTGTCAATCAACAACAAATCTGGGAACGCACGCCACATGGTAAGCGACTTCTCGTGATAAAAGAAAACATTCTTCGTCCTATTGGTGGAAGGATTCTCCCATGTGTAAAAGGTAAACCCATGGGTTTGAAGAAAATTTTCAAGTACCTACGTTGGATTTAACAAAGTATTAATAAATATTACAAATATTTTTATTAAACATCATTATTATAATTAAATGATATTATAAATAATATTATTATTAAATCTTACAGAATATATATATATATATATATATATATATATATATATATATATTCTAAATAATATATATTAAAAAGACACTTACAAAATAATAATATTCTGAAAACAAGTACCTGCATAGGGGTTTCACCAATTTTATCTTGGTCATCAATAAGCTTCACGATGTTGTATATATCCCTAGTAATACATTTGTTACCAGGAAACCTTTTCTTTATGGCTGACTTAATTTGATCAGCCCTCAGACCCTGCCTATGCAATGTCGCAACCATATCAATTTCCTAGTCGGTCAGTTTCCTTAGTGCCGGGTGCCCCTCCTCAAACAAAACAGGTTCGTGGTTGTGCGTCTCGTTGACAACCTCTAGCTTCCAACAACCACCTGGCGCGTGGTACCTCCCGACAAGTTTAAATGGACAGCCCCTTTTAATACTCCCGGTATGCCTCACCGTTCCCTTGAATTTTGGTTCCCCGCCTCGATTGCATACAAGTTCAACACCTCTCTCCCTTGAACGTTGCACTGAGATAACACAACCATGCTCACGTCCTGTCTTCTTAACCCAATCTACCAACTCAGCAACAGAATCAAAATACTGATATCAAATAATGTAAATAAAGTAATATTTAGTAACGTGTTGAAAAAGAATAATAATAATTTTTTTTTAAAAAATGTCATAAATTATTAGTTACATAAGAAAATGTCGTCTCCCGTATGTAACGATCACCATCATCATCATCATCATCATCATTATCATCATCATCATCATCAACATCGCCATCGCCTCCTTCGCCGTGAGCCTCTTGAATGCCATCAACGACGTTGCTCGTGAATAGTCTTGCCATGTATGGTTGCTCTCCTAAAGGTATCTGGTACGAATTCTGGGTTCCGTAATACGGACCGTCTACATGTAACTGCTGCGAAGACTGACCATAAGACTCCTCGACTCTGGCCTCATAAGTATTCGACGATGTCCTATTATCCTACGGCCACGAAGGGTGACTACCTCCGAATATGATATACCCCTGATAAAAAATATTTGGCAAGACAACGTATAATATTTAAAAAATAACTAACGCGCTGTTGTACTATATAAACACACTAAATAACCTGGTCAGGATTTGGTAAGTCGTACTGCTCGATATTTCCATACCCCGGCTCATGGTTCAAGTCGGGAAGTTCATTCAAATATGGCAAGCCCGACTGCTCCGGCTGATCGTTGTATGCGTAGCCCGACTGTTCGTCGTTCCCGTCACCAAACAAAATATCATATAAGTCCATTATATTTTAGCAAACACAAAACACAAATACTTTCTATATTTTCACAACAAATATTTTCACAACTAAGAAAAAGAATCGATGATATATGTCTGGTCCGGAATTCATGATATATGTAGAGAAAGGGAGACGGATGTGCCAAAATTAAATTATTGTCTTGATCAGCGGCGGATCAATCGATCCTCGGCGTATTAGGTAATATTTATGACGGATTTGATCTGCCGATGTTGACTTGTACTCGATAAGCGGCGGATCGACCACTAAGCTACGTATTTGGTACAAACATAATAAGACAAAAGTTGTTGACATAATAGGACAAAAGAGGGTGATCCTCGGCGGATCGGGCGATAAGCCGCGTAGTGGGTGGGTGTTTTCATTTTTGGGTGATGTCTCTAATAGGACCCATTCAAGATTGCTGAGATGATTCTATTGAAGAAATGCTTCACTAGATATTTTCAAGCAAAAGTTACTTGAGAATTATAAAGTTACACCTTTACATCCAATCATGGTTACCACATTTGGAAAGATAAAAATTATAAAGAAGATTTCAACTTTATTAGGCTATGCGTAGTGGAGGGGTTACAAATGGTGGCGAATTGTGACACGTGGCGCCCAGTCAGCTAAGGGTGAGAATTTGTTTTTGGGGTGTAATGGTGTAGTGGCTACAAGTTGGGTCTACAGTATCTTTTTTTATTATTTTCTTTTATAATTAAACTAATCAAATAAAAACCAATTTAGTATATATAATTAAATAAAAATGCATTAAAATTTTAAAGAAATACAAAAAAATACATAACTAAAAAAATACTAATATCCATAATATTCGCGCATTTTTTCGACCCGTCGTCGTTGCAACAATGCGGCCCTTCGTGTGACCCGGCCGCTTTGACGGATTCGTATTCTTTACTCATTTCCCGCAACTCCATCATAGCGGCAATCTTTTCGTGTTGTTTGTTGGTTTCTCTCATGGTATCGTTGAGTTCCTCGACAAACTTTTCGTGTTTTTTGATGATTTCGGTCATGATAGCGGTGAGTTCCACGGGTTTCGGTTGGTTCGGGTTGTTTGTAGGATTCATTTTGCTAGATTTTTTTGAAGAATTTGGGTATAAATTGTATATAAAATGGAGAAGAAGGGTGTATGTTTATATATATATATAGTGTTTTAATTAATTATTATTATTTTTTTTACATTTGACCGTGTACAACGGTCATTATAATATAATAATATTATTATTCAAACCATCCCGGCGACCAAAAAACACCGCCCCGCCCCGCCCCTTTTCGCCCAAAAATCACGGGGGTAGGGGGTGGGGGGTGTTCACGCTCAAATCGTCCAAATTGTAACCTCATTACATATGACCTTATACAAAAACCAATTTCTTGATAATATAGTAATATCAATTATTGGTATATTGAAATGAAGGAGTTTTCAAGTTAATCCCTAACACGAGTTATAGTGACTGATCCACATGAAAATTTTAGAGGAATCACATAAATTAAAGAATAAAATGATGAATCAAGAAGAAATCCAAACCTTCAAGTGTAAAGATGCAAAAATAATCAATAAAAACTCTCTCAAAGATCAAAAAACCAACATACATCAAAACACAACGATCAATATCTAAGAAAGATATAAACTGCTACATACATAATCAAAAAATAACGTATACTCTCTTTCTCTCTCCTTTTAATAATAAGCTAAACACCCGCTAGCTCAAAATGCAGCATATAATCAAATTTTTCAGCAAGCCCAACAGCTTCAAGCCCAATAACGCTCTAGTGTCCATCCCAAAACATATGTAGAAAACATTTAAAAAAACTACATATTTGGACATAAAATTGATAAAGACAAAGACATGTTATTTTCAACAAAGTTATTTTGGATCTAGAGGCATCTGATTATCTGATACATAAAACGGAAAATCAAGAAAAAAAATTACGCTAATTTTACACCTTGCTGAAAAAGTCGAGGGGTAGCCCGGGCCACCTCTAGGCCCTTCAGAGATCCGCCATTTACAAGTTAAAAGTTCGCATTACAAACTCGTGTGAATTGGTATGGTTTCAAACACAAGAACAGACGGGTCAAGGAGGTTGTGTCCCTTCCAAGTAAAAAAAAAAAAGAATAGATCCGTCATTGGCGTGTTAAAAGTACACGTTACAAAGTTGTGTGAATTGGTTTGGTTTCAAACACAAAAATAGACGAGTCAAGGAGGTTGTGTCACTTCCGGATAAAAAAAATATATATGCAAGAATAGATCCGCCATTGACGAGTTAAAAGTGCGCGCTACAACTCGTGTGAATTGGTCTAGCTTCAAAATCAAGAATAGACGGGTCAATAAGGTTTTGTCCCTTCCAGGTTTAGAGTAGTACCCCACCCTTTCTTGTTAATAGAAACCGAAGTTAACTATTTTGTAAACTAGCCTGTATGTATACATATATATTATACACAAGTTGAACATGAATATATATTACTTAGTGTTTGGTTATCAACGGGCATGTAGGCTAGCGGTATCATCTCTATATTATTAAAGGTACTAGTCTCATAATTTACACTAACATAGATTCTCATAACATAATGGATATTAATTTAAGTACAAAAGTTCAAATGTATGTTTGGCTTTAAGAAAATAACCAATGTTTTCTTACCTAAAGCCAGCACGTGATTTTGAATTATTCAGTTTTAATTTTCATGTAATCCTAGGCAGTCATTAGGTCCAAAATACTACATTCACTTAATGATTTTTTTTAATAGTGCCATTTTTTTATTGATTTATTTCTAAAATGTTTTGTACTTTATTTCTAAATCTCTAACGCTCTGTTCCCAAGTTTCATTTTCACTTATGGTGTGAAAGGAAAGGAAAGGAAATGAAAGGAAAGACTAAAATGAGTGTGTTCTCAAGTTCTTTTATGGAGAGAGGAAAAGAAAGATAAGTTTGATGTGTTCTCGAGTTTCATTTAAGAGGAGAAAAGAAAGGAAAGGAAAGTTGTGTGTTTTAAAGTATAATATGAGATGGATATTTTTCATTCTAATTTGGAAGGAAAAGAAAGGAAAGAGAAGAGATAAAGGAAAAAGAAAGGTAAGGATTCATTTCCTTTCCTTTGTAAGACGAACTCGGGAATTGTGATGTTCAGTGTTCACAAAGATGAGAGAAATAAATAGTGAGGGATCTATGTCCTAAAATGGGAGGAATTGAGGAAAAAAAGAAAAAGAAAGGAAAATATTTCATTTCCTTTCCTTTTCTCTCGTTGAAAAACACAGCGTAAAAGTTATTTCAAGAGTTAAAAGTTCAATGGTGTTAATTTAAACACTATGTTACATTATCAAATATGAGCCGGGGGTCTCACCGGAAGCAGCCTCTCTATCCCTATGGGATAGAGGTAAGACTGTCTACATCTTACCCTCCTCAGACCCTACCATAGCATTGCTATTGGTGGGATATACTGAGTACGATGATGATGATGATGATGATGTTACATTATCAAATATGGCCATGTCGGGTGCAGTTGTGTCATAATATGATCTTTTGAGGTAAAAGCTCCATTTCGTTAAATTAGTTACACTAGTAAGAGTAAAAATTACATAGTCATGGACCAATAAATCCAATATTCTATAGATTTCTTACATGATATTGTTATGCCAATAATATTAGACAGTGAACACATTTTCCGTGAATGACCAAAAGATATTTTGTTTCCAATTTGAAGAATGTTAAAAACATAATTCAAAATTAAAATTATTTAGTTGCTTTCGATCTTTATTTTACAAGAGAGTAGTATCTTGGATTCCTTCCAAGGTTTCAATAATTCAATTGAAAAGGGATATAGAAATTTAATCTAAAATCTTCTCCAAACTAGTATTTAGGAATAATATTTTGGAGAATCGAAGATCATTATAGTTGTACTTTAAATTTCTTTATTTCAATTTTTGAAATTATCTTACCATTCTGGTGACGGTCGTAATAAAATACAACCAATATTATTTGCTATTACCAATAAGGGCATTTTATTATCTTCTTAAATTTATTCAAACGGTTAATTCCATATGTCATTATTCATACTTCTATAACTTGAGGTTTTCATCTTTACCCAATCTTACTTGGTGTATAGCTTGTTACATAAATCATGATTTGAACTTAGTTTTCGTCAACCTTAGATTTACCCAATCTTACTTGGTGTATAGCTTGTTACATAAATCATGATTTGAACTTAGTTTTCGTCAACCTTAGATTGTTGTTGCATATATAGTTCTTGTTCTAACTACACGCAACTATGATATAGAAAACATGGGTGTAGTATCATTTTCTAACTTTTACCTTGAATCAACAATTACATGAAATAAAGGTGCATAATAGTTTACTTTATATCAATTCGGCATTGTGTGAAAACTTGTTCATTCCCGTTGATCATTTCCCATTCTTGACTTTAAAATATGGCAATGTCTTTCATTTACACTCAAACTAAGTTCATTAATAAACTCGTGATTATGACACAGATACGACTAAGATTTGACTTAACTTATAAATCCAACCGTGACTAATACTCTTTCAAATACAAGAGACCTCATTAACATTATATTCGTTTACTTTTCAAAGGTTATGACTGTATTATGAACATCTTATTTATTTTTAGTTGACCGCACTTACTACTTTCACAATCTATATATAGTTCACAAAACCCATGGCCAATTGTTACGAACTTGTTAGTTGTGATTCATCAACTCACAGTCACTATTGCGTTTCACCTTTTGTTCTTCACATCAATCCTTTTTGCAATCGTTGATACATATCCATGTTTTCGCTTTTTGCCAGACCAGATCTTATTGCATAGGCTCAATATTTGTTTTCTTTATGTGTGTTAACTTTATTCATCAATTTTGTACCTTCTTGAGGCCCCACTACTTGTCGATTTGAACATGCTACACACATAAATTGCATTTTCTAAGTACATTTTGTTGGCATTTCAATGAACTCAAGAAAAACAAGGCACCAAATATTAACTGAAATAGTCATATGAGTTTAATGATTAACAAAATAGCAAGACAATGCATGGCCTAAACACACCATAAAGTCACCACCATACTAAAATATAGCACTGATTTCCAAAACTGCCACCATCATTCTGCAGCCATTTTAAAAAAACTAAAAATTCAAAAATTAAAACTAAAAATCAAAATAAAAAATGGGATGTCCATTGTAAGCCTAAGTTCATACGAATTACGAAGTCATCAATCACCACCAGTCACCACCCGACTCAAGCTAAGCTTTCTTGCTTCGGGTCGTGCCTCCTGCACCCTCTCCCGCTTCATCAACTTTCACTTTCAGTCACACCTGGTTTTGCAACTTTATCCTTGACCATGTCATCATCAGTCTCTTGTTGTAGCTTCTTACTAGGGGCGTTATCGTTAACATCCTCAGCTTTCCTTTTCTTGTTAGCTTTAGGTGAAGGTTTTGCAATAGCTTCATTTTCATCGCTTTCCTTAATATCTTCATTAGCCTCAAAATTCACATCTTTAACCTCCTCTTTATCTTCCTCCGCATTCAACATTTCTTCTTCCGAAGCTGCACTTTCCTCCGCCTCTTTGGTCTGCCTCTGAAGTGATTCTATCACACTCATCAATTCCCTATTCACCTGCAACATAATAAAATAAACAGTGAATAACTGAATCTTTATCATTTTTTTAACTAATTAAACCTGTATCAGATAATTCAAAATTACCTGTGGATTTTGAAGGTATTCAGAAATGGCATTAGTGCATGATGGACATTTCATTACATTCTTCTGTGCCCTTAATGTCCGTCTACCTTCACAGTTTCTTTCCTTTATGAAAGTTTGACCAGCAAAAGCACCCTGCAAACATGACTTGCAGAAATTGTGTGCACATGGAGTAGTAAGCGGCTCAGACATCACTTTGTGACAGATAAGACAGCAGAACTCTGCACCACAAAACGTTATTAGTTGCTAAAACTAAAACAAAATTATATGTATGTGAAATAACTGACCTTTAAGAAGTCGTTCGCTCACAGACATTATGTGTGTCTTACGTCGAACTGTCGTAATTTTTGTGACATCCCCAACATCATTAGTGTGTGCTCGTTTTCTACTCTCGGGTGGAGAAATTTTCCACAACCAGCAACCTTTCTCCTCCTGCAGACAAAATTTAAATTATAATGATTCATAAAATGTAATGACCAACTTTTAAAATGCATAATAACATCAAAATGCACAAAGATTGCCAAATCTTAAAGTATAAGGTTACACAATCTTACATCAAAATCCCAAGATGGAGGACTCTTCCTCTCAATTACATCAGTTGCTTCTTTCAGCTCTTTAATGACTGGCAATGGTCTAGGACGATCCCCATTTTCATCACTGGAAAAATTGTGACCAGATGTAAATAATTAAAATCCACTTTAAAGTTTTCATATGCTGGGAAATATCAGAATAATGAAGGTAATGACTAATGACAAACCTTGTCCATGGAGCAGGATCATTGTCACAACGAACAAAAAGATACCGGCATACCTTAAATCCCTATACGAATATATAAATGTGAGCCAAGTGTTATAAAAAATAGTTGTACCACATATGCCATCAGAGCAGGCATCTACTATCAACAAATAGTTTGAAATCTTACTTGAATTCCTGGTTTCCTCCAGCATTTTTCAATCCTATATACCCCATCATAACGAACACCAGTTTCGGGTGCATAGGCAGAACGTTTTCTTTGTGGGACCTATCCATTTAGTTAGAAACAAGAGTAAACGATTAAAGATGAAAAGCAGGACATTTTAAAAACCATAAAACTAACAGTCATTCATATTCTGAAGTTAGCAAACTACAACAAAAATATGTGAGATCATTGATTTTAATTATTTACAATGACATAATTCAGTGAATTATTTGTGAAAATATATGTCTACAAAGATTACAATTTGATACAGCGAATTACAATGACATCATGTATTAGCAACATACCTCACTACACGCACTGGTTAGCCCTGTTTGCAACTGACCCTTAAAGCTTCATTGGACTTATCAAACTTCTGATCAAACGACTGTGTCTTGTTTGTCCTTTTATTCCCACTCAAATCTCTCCCACCACTGTCGATAACAAATAAAAACATTAAAAATTTATGCAGCAAAAGTTGAAACTTCAAAAAATCAAAATACAACATTAGAATATTCCAACTAAAAACTTAAACATCTTAACTGTTCAATAACAAAAATGTGCATAACATACCTTCCGGTGTACAGAAACCACTCTCCATGGTCCTCATCATCTTCATACCCTCCAGATAACGCAACAGACTGTGCACCATAATCAGACTGCTCACATATCCCAGCAACATGAGGAAGATGAGCCCCCCATTGCCTACATTCCAATCGATCCTCCCAAGTTTCACCTACCAAAACTCCCATTCCTCTCTCGGGATCATTCTCAGCAAGAATGGGTCCAAAATGATCAGGCGGAACCGTCACAAATATCTTCCCACTGCAAGCATTAGCCTTCCCAGTTTTCTTTGCCCGTTCAGTAGTGTACGCTTTATCTGGCTTATTTTGGTTTAGCACAGAATAGTAAGGTTTCGGTGGCCCAGAACCAGAATTCGATCTAGTCATCTTTGCCATTCTGATTGCAATTACAAGAGACGAGTTGATGCAAGGGTTACTCGCCATTTTAGCAGGAATCGAAGTTCGGCAAATGACACACGTCCGTTTCCCCTGACCAACCCATTTCTCAAAGCACTTCAAGCAAAAGTTGTGACCACAAGGCGTCTGAAACATAAACAAACAATCAACTTAAAACACTAAATAATTTCAAATTCTTGAAATATGCAATACATTTTCCATAAGAATATTAATAATGCAAACTAATCATATAATATTTTGTCTTCTCTCATAAATACCAAATGCAAACTACTTATGAACTTCTTCAACCTACTAATAAACAGTTTAGATAAACATTTATTCATAAATAATTTGCTTCTATCAGTCTGTATAAAATTAAAATGTATATAATATAACTATCATTTAACCTAACAAAATAAAATTACCGTGACAGGTCTTTCAGGTAACTGCATACAAAAGGAGCAGTTAAAACTACCACTAAGAAGCTTCAACACATCATTACCACTACCACTACCACCAGCAACCTCCACCGGTTTATCATTATCATCACCGTCGTCAGATCCTTTGCCACTCAACAACTGCTGACGTCGTTTCGCCTTCTCTTGATCGGAAAGTGACGCATCGGACTCAATTGCGCGAATGGCCGCCACGAGCGTGTCAGACGGTTCAGATCCTGTTGCGACGGCGGACGGCGGCGCGTGAGAGGAACGAGGTTAGTACAGTCAGGGCAGTCCCATTGTGCGGCGTCGGCTAGGGTTTTGGGGCGAGATGAGAGGCAGTTGACGTGCCATGGAGTGACGCAGGTTTTGCAGGTGATGGTCTCTTCCGCCGGTGGAGTGAGTTTGCAGATCATGCAGCGGTTGTCGCCGTCGCATGGAAGGTCGGATTGAGTCGCCATGAGTGAGTGAATTCAGAGAGTGATGCTAGGGTTTATTATGATGAAGAAGAAGATGATGATGGAGGATATATTATTATATATTATTATTATAAGAATAAGAATTGGTGGAGATCAACAGTGGATTTGAAGGAATTGGGGGGAAATTGAAAAGTGAAAAGGGTTTGGATTTGAATTTTCCCTCTTCTTCTGTGTGGTTCCAAAAATGGTAGTATATATTTTGAAACTCTAAACCCTAGTGTTTTTAGATATTGACGGATAAGTGGTCCATCTAATCATCTTTATTGGTAGGCTAGCATGGCTTAGAAGGGAAGCTTGTATATTAGTCTGCAATTGTCGGGTCTGGTATCGAGACCATCTCAAGAAGAAACACACCATATATGAAAAAACTCTTTGATCCAACGTTAAACAACCGTACTTTTGTCACATGTGGGACTTAAACTTTAAATCTCTTATTTTCAAATGAAGTCTGTAGAAACATGAAATGAATCTGACATGATCCATGACGATGTTCCCCGGTCTCCGAGATGAACGAACCACGACTCGATCTTCTTCTCCGGTAGCTTGAGATCTGCAATGGCTTTTTGGGGGTGTGGAGGTGACTGCTAAGAAATCTCGAGGATCTCTTGTTTACAGACACAAAAATGGTTATGGTGGTGGCTCTTATTGAGAACAACAACCTTTAATAAGGAGGTGGAGACCTCCTTATATAGGGAGCCTCATGGCCACCATCATGGTACCCTAATGGGCCTAGCCCAGTTAGGGTTACCTCCACAAAACCCCCTCAGCCCAATAATATTGTATTAGTCCATAAAATAAAATAAGCCAAACATAATAAATTAAGGTCGTAAGCCGGGTTTAGTACCATACCCCTACAAGCCCCCCAAGTCCAGTGTTGCTCCTAGGCGTGCAAGCGTTTAGGTGGAGCGCTGGACTTCATAAGGTGTGTTAGGATATGAGGCGGTTTTTTCCCTTTTCTTCGGCCTTGTCTTTATTGTCTTTGAGCTTTGAGAGGTTTTCTCCATGATGGTGACATGTTGTGATCCTTATGATAATGATGGTGCACTGGCATGAATAGGATATAGCACGCATCATAACAATAGTGGCGCGGGGCCTGATAAAAGATAGAGTGCGCATCTCGATAATAATGTAATGCAACTTGCGCGCGAGGCAGCTTACGAGCTATGAAAATAATGAAGCTTGCGCGCGAGGCGACTTACGAGCTATAAAATAATGAAGCATGCGCGAGTTGCGGCTTATGAGCTATAATATGATGATAATGATTGGCCCACAAGGGCCTCTTCTAAGCAGGATGACTATCTCGGCTTGTCTTCAAAATAATAATGGAGGCACAAACGGCCAGATAATAATAATAATGTCATAGGTGCTTGCGCGACTCGTAGCCGAGCCTGCAAAAACATATAAACTAACAGTGGATGTATTACAAGGTTCCCATCATCGGGCAAATTATGAGGTGTGCCCAACCTACGTTGGCGCGTGGCCGTTTGGGATATTATTAGGCTCCCGACCTTTATGTTTGGCGCGTGGCCATGTGGGATATTATTAGGCTCCCGACCTTTATGTTTGGCGCGTGGCCTTTTGGGATATTATTAGGCTCCCGACCTTTATGTTTGGCGCGTAGCCGTATGGGTTTATGAGGATTCCCAACCTTTAAGTTTGGCGCTATAGCCGTATGGGTTTATGAGGATTCCCAACCTTTAAGTTTGGCGCGTGGCCGTATGGGTTTATGAGGATTCCCAACCTTTAAGTATGGCGAGTGGCCGTATGGGTGTATGAGGATTCCCAACTTTTAAGTATGGCGCGTAGCCGTATGGGTCTATGAGGATTCCCAACCTTTAAGTATGGCGCGTAGCCGTATGGGTCTATGAGGATTCCCAACCTTTAAGTATGGCGCGTAGCCGTATGGGTCTATGAGGATTCCCAAACCTATGTATTCGGCGCGTAGCCATGTGTTCTGCATTAATATAAGCACAATTTTTGTGCCATTTCATGCAAATCTTATATACTCATACCTTTCGTTTTGTTTTATTTTGATTGTTAAACCAAAATCAATATAGGCAAAAAGTTTGAGGTTTTGTAAAAACTTGTGAAGTAATTCACTTACTTGAGGAATTTGTAACCAAGCATGTGCTATTGTTAGCGTTCTGGGATTTGGCCGCGAGGATTCCACGCTTCCGACACGAGTGTTCCGTGCCTCTGACGCGAGAATTGTTTTCGCTTTGCCATGAGAGTTCCACGCCTCTAACGCAAGTGTTCTGCGCCTCTAACGCGAGACTTCTTTCAGATCGCGGAAGGTTTCCTTGTTATACTTGTAGAGGGGGGTAAATGTCAACAGCTTAAATCCTTATTTTGTTATCATAATAAATATGACTCAAGAGTTGAGGGGGCTGTTTTGAAAATTTGGAAATTAATTCCTCCATCAAGACTTTGTTGTCATGTGACATGTGATGATACTGACAATGCTTACGTTGCACTACTGACATGCTATAATATTATTTATTTAGCTAACTGTTTCTTGTTCGAGGACCCACAAATTTATAAGGGATGCCGTGTCGGAGCAGAATAAGACCTCCGCCCCAGTTTGTCGATTTTAAAAAGTTGCGTTGCGAAGATGTATGTCACACCCTCAAAATCCACTAACGGAGTTTTACCATCAGAGGGTGTGAACTAACAGGATCGGAATCATTAGTTATAATCAAACCATAAAAACGTTTAAATGCAAATAAGTGCGGAAGCGTAAACCATATAAATAAAGATGATTCAAACAATGCATGTTCCTAGACCGCGTGCCCGCCTCGGCTACCTGAGAATAACATACTAAAAGGGTCAACACGAGGTTGGTGAGTTCACAAGTTATATAAAAATAAATCGTTTAGCGTTTGCGTTCAACGTTTTACGTTAAGTGTCTTGCGTAACCACGTTACGGCGTTTAAGCGTTTTGCGTAACCACGTTACGGCGTTTAAGCGTTTTGCGTAACCACGTTACGGCGTTTAAGCGTTTTGCGTAACCACGTTACGGCGTTTAAGCGTTTTGCGTAACACGTTACGGCGTTTAAGCGTTTTGCGTTACCAGATAGTGTTATGTCAAATTATATATCGATAGGTAGCTAATCTATACAACAAGTATTACTAAGTGGTTCGAAACCGAAGCTGACTGTTTATCAAGTGCCCGTCACCAGGTCAATCCAGACCATGGTAAGTGTTAGCCAAAATTACACCCACTCAACCTCCAGTTGAGCTTAGCGTCGGGTGGGGTTTGTCAAACCCAGTAGTACTACTCAACAGTGACTCGCTATTATCCAATATTAACCGGTTCGATGTGTGGGACTTCAAGTGTTACGTTTGCCGCTTAGCCTTTACAAGTGATATATAATTTATTAACAAAATCTCAAAAATGCGTTTATCTCAAAAATGCGTTTATCGGAGTATGTTATCTCCCCCAAGTGAAAAGCGTTTGAAAACAGTTCAAAGAGCGGGGTAAGTGAAACTCACTGTTTGCGAAGAATTTCCCAAATTAGATCACCAAGTGATGCGCGTCGTAGAACTCTCTCTAGCGTTCTAAATTAACAAAGAGATTTTCTAAGTGTCGGAACGTTTAACGAGTCTCTAGACTCGGAACATAATACCTATGCACATAACATGTGACGTGTTTCGTTTTGTGGATCGTGTGTGACTTAAACAAGTACACTTGTGATACAATACGTGTGTGAGCAATTACTTTCGTGTCATGTATAAACAATGTACATCACTAGCAAATACTCCCCGTAAGGGTAATTTAGTCAAAATACGACAATTAATTAGCAATTACTCCCCACAAGGGCATCTTGGTCAATTTATGACAATCAATTAACAACTATCATATTTCATGCAATTTCACAACAATCAGCAGCTAATTTCATCGAGACAGAATTTCTACTTGAAAGATTGTACTATTTCACCGATCATAACATCTCAATTAATTCACCAAAAATCATCACTGAAGCATACATGTCTTAGGTTTCCAGAACATATTTTATTTTATTTTTATTCCACATAGATTTCTCATAATGATCAAAAACTACAGCAAACTCATATCAGTCAGATTCATGCGCAACAGAATGTTATTTGCGATTCCCGTTAAACGAAAAATCCAATAAATGCAAGACCACTTGGGTTAGGTTCCTAACTCAATAAGTCAACTTCCAGAAGTGGAACCAACCCAATTGGCCTCGTAGATTATGAGATATAACATTTACAAAACAACCTAACAGCAGGTCTAACAATTCAGCTTTGCACCACGTTTTTGTAAAATCATAAAAGTTAAATTTCACACGTCCAAAAATTACAAATTTATATTCTTTAGAAACTAGACTCAACCTAGTTTACTGTAATATCAATTATCTCAATCAAAATCCACTTTAACATCCCGTTACAGTCATTCAAACATCAACAACACAATCTGTCCAGAAACGGTTTGCATCCAAACTCAACAATTTAACAATCTATGAACTATCATGCATTCACATAACACTCTAGACTACATAAACAATATCCATGCATATCAATTACACCCAATAAAACTAACAATTAAACATAGAGGTTGCATAGAATAGTTGTTTATACCTTCCTAGCACCTTAATCTTCAATCAAACTTGAAAGATCTTGAGTGTGTGTGTGTGTGTATTGATCGATCACAAGGAGAGGGGAGAGGGGATGGCTGGCCGATTTGGGGTTAGGGAAAAGGGATGGGAGTTAGGGTTTAGGTTTATCATGTATTTATAGACTAATATGTTACACCTTGGCCCCTCAACTCCTAAGTATTACTTTTTCTAGAACATTCTATCATAACTTGCACCTTAAGTTAACATTAAGTATTTCCTTTTTCTAGAACATTCTATCATAACTTGCACATTAAATTAACATGACAATAATATTATCACATAACACATAATCCTAACACATAATTATCACATCATTAGTGTTTTAGTGTGTTTCATTTATTAATCAATCGTTTGCGTTTCGGTGCAAATCCCTAAAGACTACTACACATGTAGTAAGTGTTAAGCGTCATTTAAACCCTAGTTTAAATGTAATGAAGTTTGCGTTATAGATTCAATAAATCTAAAGTTTGAATTGACGGAGTTGCGTTAACGGAGTTAACCTGAAATTGACGATTGTCACATCATTCCCATGTTAAAGAATTTTCGTCCCGAAAATTTGAGTCAAGTCGTGATGAGTGTTTTAAAAAGTAAGAAAAATTTTCAGTTTGTCATATCATCCCCTAGTAGAAAGAAATTTCGTCCCGAAATTTAATTCATACTTCCGGTGATATCTGACGGTTTGCCGGGTTTCGCGGTTTTCTGTGTTTGGTCAGCCCTTCAAAAAGGTGAGGATACTTTTTCATCATTTGATTCTCGCGTTCCCACGTGAACTCCGGTCCACGTCTCGAGTTCCAATGAACTTTAACAATTGGAATTTTGCTGTGCTTGAGCGTTTTGGTTTCCCAATCCAAAACCTCAACTGGTTCTTCAATGAAGCGTAACTGTTCATCAACTTGCAGTTCCTTCAAAGGGACTACTTGAGTTTCATCGGATAGGCATTTCTTTAAATTCGATGCGTGAAAAACGTTGTGTACACCGCTGAGTTCTGCTGGTAAGTCTAGTCGGTACGCCACTGGACCAATGCGTTCCGTTATCCGATAAGGACCAACATATCGTGGGTTGAGTTTGTTTCGCTTTCCAAAGCGAACCACACCTTTCCAATGTGAGACTTTGAGTAACACTCGATCGTTTACTTGAAATTCGAGAGGTTTTCGGCGCTTGTCAGCGTAACTCTTTTGGCGATCTCGTGCTGCTGCCATGCGATTTCGGATTTGAACAATCTTTTCCGAAGTTTCGAGTACCAGTTCTGGACCAGTGATTTGGCTGTCACCCACCTCTGCCCAGCAGAGTGGTGATCGACACTTCCGTCCGTACAGTGCTTCAAACGGCGCTGCTTTAATACTTGCGTGGTAGCTGTTATTATACGAAAACTCTACCAAAGGTAAGTGGGGTTCCCAACTTTTTCCGAAATCCAACACGCATGCACGCAACATGTCCTCTAAGGTCTGAATAGTTCGTTCACTTTGCCCATCCGTCTGAGGATGGTAGGCTGTGCTCATATCAAGGCGTGTGCCTAGGGCGCTTTGTAGTGACTTCCAAAAGTGCGAAGTGAAACGAGAATCTCGATCAGAAATGATTGAGACAGGCACTCCGTGTCTAGACACTACTTCTTTCATGTAAACGCGAGTTAGTCTTTCCATTTTGTCCGATTCCTTAATCGCTAGGAAGTGCGCGGACTTAGTCAACCGGTCAACGATCACCCAGATGGTATCGCATCCCGTTGGTGTCTTAGGTAATCCCGTGATAAAAATCCATTGAAATTTGTTCCCATTTCCACATGGGAAGTTCTTGTTGTTGCAGCAAACCAGATGGTTTCTGATATTCTATCTTGACTCGGGCGCAAGTCAAGCATTTGGTCACGTAGGTGGCGATGTCGGCTTTCATGTTCGGCCACCAGTAAAGTGCCTTTATGTCGTGGTACATTTTATCTGAGCCAGGGTGGATAGAATGTCGTGACTTGTGTGCTTCGTCCATCACTAGAGTTCTCAACTCTCCGTATTGTGGAACCCAAATCCGGTTCTCAAAATATCGGACCCCGTCCGATTTGGTTTCAAGTTGTTTGTCCATGCCCCGCATGAGTTCTGATGGAAGATTATCATCTTTCAAAGCTTCAAGTTGTGCATCGCGAATCTGGTCGGGTAAGCTAGCATGAATTGTGAGTTGCAATGCTCGCACTCGTCTGGGTTTATCGGTTTCTTTTCTACTGAGGGTGTTGGCCACTACATTGGCCTTGCCAGGGTGGTACTTGATGGCACAATCATAATCCTTAAGCAACTCGACCCAACGACGCTGTCGCATGTTCAGCTCCCTTTGATCGAAGATATGCCGGAGACTCTTGTGGTCGGTGTATATGGTAAACTTGGTACCGTACAAGTAATGCCTCCATATCTTAAGGGCAAACACCACAGCTCCGAGTTCCAAATCATGAGTCGTGTAGTTCTTCTCGTGAATCCATAGTTGTCGAGAGGCATAGGCTATAACCTTCTCGAGTTGCATCAGCACACAACCGAGACCTTGTATAGATGCGTCACAGTGTACCTCAAAATTTTCCGTTCCCTCAGGGAGGGCTAGAATGGGGGCGCTACAGAGTTTGGTTTGCAACAGTTGAAAAGCGGATTCTTGCGCGTCAACCCAATTGTACTTAGTGCCTTTTGTGAGTCAAAGCAGTGAGGGGTTGAGCAATCTTTGAAAATCCCTCGATGAAACGCCGGTAGTAGCCGGCCAGTCCTAGGAATTGCCGCACCTCAGTCGGAGTCTTAGGTGCTTCCCAGTTTTTGATGGCCTCTACCTTACCAGGATCGACATGGATACCATTCTCGTTGATCACATGTCCTAAAAAGTGAACCTCGCGAAGCCAAAATTCACATTTCGAGAGTTTAGCATACAGTTGTTCCTTCTTCAATAGTTCCAAAATTACCCTTAAGTGATCTTCGTGGTCAGTCTCGTTCTTGGAGTAGACGAGAATATCATCGATAAAAACAATCGCAAACTTGTCGAGGTACGCCTTGCATACTCGATTCATGAGATCCATAAATACGGCTGGTGCGTTGGTTAGGCCAAAAGGCATAACCGAAAACTCGTAGTGACCATACCGTGTTCTGAAAGCCGTCTTAGAGATATCTTCTTCGTGCACTCTTAGCTGATGGTAACCAGATCGTAGATCGATCTTCGAGTAGTAACTCGATCCTTGAAGCTGGTCAAACAAATCATCGATTCGGGGTAAAGGATAACGGTTCTTGACCGTCACCTTGTTCAACTCCCGGTAGTCGATACACATTCGGAAAGTCCCGTCCTTCTTTCGGATAAACAAGACAGGGGCTCCCCATGGCGATGAGCTAGGTCGGATAAAACCCTTATCCAACAAATCTTGCAACTGCGTGGACAGTTCCTGAAGCTCCGCCGGTGCGAGCCGATACGGGGCTCGGGCTATGGGTGCTGCACCGGGTGTCAACTCGATTTGAAATTCGACTTGACGAATAGGAGGGAGTCCAGGCGAATCCTCCAGGAAAACTTCCGGAAAATCTCGCACAACCGGTATATCTTCGATTCGCTTCTCATCCGCGGGTTTCTCAGTAATATGCGCCAAAATTGCCGTATGACCCTTTCGTAGATACTTTTGCGCCTTCATAAGGGTAATGACGCTGGTGGTCATGCCGCTTCTCTCGCCTCGTACCGAAATGTTCTCACCGGAAGGGGTGGTAATATGGACTATCTTATCGTGGCATATAATCTCCGCTCGGTTCTCGGATAACCAGTCCATGCCGACGACGACATCGAAACTACTAAGCGTAAAAGGAATAAGGTCGATGGCAAAGACATGACCTGACAGTTTTAACTTACATCCCGCAAGTACATGAGTTGTTACTATAGTTTTACCGTTAGCTAGTTCAACAGGAAACTTAGCGTCTAACGGGGTTGGAGTTAGGTCTAAGAGTTGGCTAAAGGCTTTCGACACAAAACTCTTATTAGCTCTAGTATCAAACCACACAGAAGCAAAACAATCGTTTACAGGGAACTTAACAGGTTCCTTACCGTGTAAGGAATGATTTTTATTAACCAAGACATGTTTTTATGGTATTAAACAAGTTTAAACAAGTTCAAAAGCTACTTATTGCGGGCTTGACCTGACCCAATCACAAAAGCTCTTCCTTTCCCATTGTTTCCACCACCACTGCCATTTCCATTACCTCCATTGTTGTTATTCTGTTTCAGCTTAGGGCAGTCTTTCTTAAAATGTCCCTCTTGACCACATTCATAACATCCCTTAGTCGTCGCAGGTGGTTTAGGAGCATCCTTTGCCGCAAGGTCTCCTCTACATTCCTTTGCTTGGTGACCCCTCTTTCCGCATTTTAGACACTTGACTCGGTCACACGGACCAGCATGATGATAGTTGCACTTGTTGCACTTCGGGTGCTTCCCAGCATAGCCGTTCGAACCCTGCCCGCTACCGTTGTTATTGTTGTTGTGACCTTGATTTTTGAAGCTCCGGGTGAAATCGGGCTTTCGGTAGTGTTGCTGCTGTGGGGGGTTCGAGAATGAGGATCTGGTGTTGTCGAACTTTCTCTTTCCGCTGCTCGGGTTGCTGTTGTTGTTGCTGTCAGTACTCGGGTTGTCACGGGCTTTAGTGGTTGAACCCCTAGGTGGTAACGCACCTTGGGTCACAGCTTGATCCGTCAGTTTGTGAGCTAAACGGATCGCTTGTTGGATCGTGGCTGGCCTGGAAGACGTCACCATGTCCTGAATCTGCGGTGCTAATCCATCAATGTATATTTCTATTCTCTTGCTCGGCGGATCCACCATCCGCGGACACATCACAGCCAACCCGTGCGAACGAGTAGTGTAGGCTTCGATTTCCGAACCCACCATCTTCAACGACCAAAATTCTGACTCCAACTTTGACATCTCCTCTCTCGGACAGTACTCCTCTCGCATCATGTTCTTGAACTCCTCCCAGTTCATCGCGTTAGCCAGTTCCAATCCAAGAATTTGCACATCTGCACATCGTCTGGGGACACCTCTGAGTGTGCCTCTGGCTCAGCCGGTTCTTCCTCCGGTTCCTCTTCGGGTTCCTCCTCGGGATCTTCCTCAGGTTCCTCCTCAGGCTCCTCTTCGGGATCTGCCTCAGGCTCTTCCTCAGGTTCGGCTGCCTTCTGAGCAATTTGCATTTGTAAGACATCGCAACGCTCTCGAGCTATCTCGGTTCGGGTCCTTGCTTCTTGGAGTTGCTTTTGCAAGTCTATCATCTCGGCTTGCATCTTCATCATAACCTTCGTTTGCTGATCACTAGCCTCTCACATTTCCTTCATTGCCGCTGCCATGCGGGAAATCTCCTCCTTAGTCTCGGTTTCGTCTTTTAACATTCTGGAAACGTTCTCCCTCGTATAGTGCATGTAACCCACGTCACGCTCCATGTATGAGACAACAGCTGCGAGAACTCTCTCTACAGGTTCGGTTATGGGTGGTAGGGTGTTGGGATAAGCAGGGTGGTTCGGGTGAGGTAACGGGGGAACTTGTTCGCGATAGACCATACGTCTGATCATGTTAGGGTACCAATCCCAGCTAACGTCGTTTTCGTAAATGCCTCCGGATAGGCGGTACCTCTTTGGTGCGGGTGTTTCGAGTTCCGGGACTACTCGAGGTGGCAATGCGGTAAGTAATTGCGGTTCCTTCCCGTGAGCATGAGTCATCGGATCGGACGATGATGAGGATGGCATCGACATCTCTACAGGTATGCCGTGTATGCGCGCGTATGACTGAAAGAGGTAAAGAGATAAGACAACAAAGACTACACAAACCTATGCAGTGCGTATCATTATAACTAATGGGTCGTCGCGGTTATAGTCTAGTATGCATGCAGCTTCTAGTTCGCTATAACCAATGGCTCTGATACCAATCTGTCACACCCTCAAAATCCACTAACGGAGTTTTACCATCAGAGGGTGTGAACTAACAGGATCGGAATCATTAGTTATAATCAAACCATAAAAACGTTTAAATGCAAATAAGTGCGGAAGCGTAAACCATATAAATAAAGATGATTCAAACAATGCATGTTCCTAGACCGCGCGCCCGCCTCGGCTACCTGAGAATAACATACTAAAAGGGTCAACACGAGGTTGGTGAGTTCACAAGTTATATAAAAATAAATCGTTTAGCGTTTGCGTTCAACGTTTTACGTTAAGTGTCTTGCGTAACCACGTTACGGCGTTTAAGCGTTTTGCGTAACCACGTTACGGCGTTTAAGCGTTTTGCGTAACCACGTTACGGCGTTTAAGCGTTTTGCGTAACCACGTTACGGCGTTTAAGCGTTTTGCGTAACACGTTACGGCGTTTAAGCGTTTTGCGTAACACGTTACGGCGTTTAAGCGTTTTGCGTTACCAGATAGTGTTATGTCAAATTATATATCGATAGGTAGCTAATCTATACAACAAGTATTACTAAGTGGTTCGAAACCGAAGCTGACTGTTTATCAAGTGCCCGTCACCAGGTCAATCCAGACCATGGTAAGTGTTAGCCAAAATTACACCCACTCAACCTCCAGTTGAGCTTAGCGTCGGGTGGGGTTTGTCAAACCAGTAGTACTACTCAACAGTGACTCGCTATTATCCAATATTAACCGGTTCGATGTGTGGGACTTCAAGTGTTACGTTTGCCGCTTAGCCTTTACAAGTGATATATAATTTATTAACAAAATCTCAAAAATGCGTTTATCTCAAAAATGCGTTTTATCGGAGTATGTTATCTCCCCCAAGTGAAAAGCGTTTGAAAACAGTTCAAAGAGCGGGGTAAGTGAAACTCACTGTTTGCGAAGAATTTCCCAAATTAGATCACCAAGTGATGCGCGTCGTAGAACTCTCTCTAGCGTTCTAAATTAACAAAGAGATTTTCTAAGTGTCGGAACGTTTAACGAGTCTCTAGACTCGGAACATAATACCTATGCACATAACATGTGTCGTGTTTCGTTTTGTGGATCGTGTGTGACTTAAACAAGTACACTTGTGATACAATACGTGTGTGAGCAATTACTTTCGTGTCATGTATAAACAATGTACATCACTAGCAAATACTCCCCGTAAGGGTAATTTAGTCAAAATACGACAATTAATTAGCAATTACTCCCCACAAGGGCATCTTGGTCAATTTATGACAATCAATTAACAACTATCATATTTCATGCAATTTCACAACAATCAGCAGCTAATTTCATCGAGACAGAATTTCTACTTGAAAGATTGTACTATTTCACCGATCATAACATCTCAATTAATTCACCAAAAATCATCACTGAAGCATACATGTCTTAGGTTTCCAGAACATATTTTATTTTATTTTTATTCCACATAGATTTCTCATAATGATCAAAAACTACAGCAAACTCATATCAGTCAGATTCATGCGCAACAGAATGTTATTTGCGATTCCCGTTAAACGAAAAATCCAATAAATGCAAGACCAC